>NW_027516769.1:265274-565274 GCF_048772815.1 Callospermophilus lateralis
TCGGGTAGAGAGTTAATGTAAATGTCAGCACATGTGAAGAGTCAGTCACAATGATGAACTTGAGAAAATATGTAGGGAAGCAGATATCAATAGAGACATTATGAAATCAGGCAAATTATAAAGTGAGTGATAGGATTAGACATTTTCAACAGGATTGAGTTTGAATATATAACCTCAGGAAGAAACAAACTTTTATTCCCCCACAAGATTGGCAATTGGGAGCATTAGGCAACCTGGACATGAATGTTTTTAGTAATCCATGTTCACTTTCCATTCAGGCTTTGTTACAATCCTAAGTGTGATCTTTGCATTTTGTGACCAGTATATTACTGTGATAAAATGTATATGTAGATCAGGTGACATGAGTTTTTCTTCCTCCATTTATTGGAGCAATATTTTGAAGATGTATAAATTACTATTTTGGGTTAAAATAAATGTATTCTGTGTCTATGAATATAGAGATAATGCATGAATAGACCATACTGTGAATAAATCTTATAACTCATCCCAACATTAAAAAACGGTTTGAATTGATATCTGAAAATATTCAGGAAATCTTATATTGATATGCATACATTGATTCCAACCAGTTATACATCTAATGGTAATTTTAGGGTTATGGTTTATCATGAAGGGTGTGTGAGTTTTGCTTCAAAATTGATTATGGAATTGAAAATAATGTTTTTGGAAAGAAGTCTCACGAAAATACCAGTCAAGAAAATGGAGGAATACATGTGTTCTGAAGCAGGAAGTGGTTGAAAGTGAAACAAATGCCTACAAATTTGTGAATTAGTGAATGAAATATATATCCAATGCTGTGCATTAACTGAAGAAATAGTAATGTACCAGTGTTGAATAAAAACGAATGTCAAAATACACATCATGTCCCATAGGAGTCTACTTGCATTGATGTTAAACTGAGTCAGTTACTATAGAAATATTAGGATTTGTAGGCACCTTTCACTGAACTTAGTTGTCAGTACAAGGAAACAAATATGTATTTCAGGTGCATGAATATTCTTAGAATATTCTTGTGAAAAATTCATTATAAATCGAAATACATGAACATGAATGAATTTAGGGAGTGTATGTAAGACACATATATTCCATATTTAGAAAAATCTGGAGCGTATATATATATATATATATATATATATATATATATATATATATATATACACACACACACACACACACATACACAAAACACAAAAACAGACATTAAAATGTAGCAATACGTATGCTAATCCTAATTCATCCTGAAATATATATCATCCACAGATGCAAAAATATTTATTTTACTGATCACGGATTTATGTATAATGTTGTTCTACTAGGAAGCTCACCCATAGGTTGAATTTTCAGTTCCAACAACAGTTAGGAGGAGTGATCTCTTATCACAATTTGTATCTGCCAAGTCAGACAACACTCAAAAATTTACCTGTGATACCAAGTAGGATTCTAAATGTGCATATAAATATGCATGTTCTCAATATGCTATAGAGAAAGGGAGACTGGATTTCCCATATTTGTTAACTTTAAAAACACCCAGAGAACTAATTAAACCAAAAATTGAGTAGATTAATAACACCTACCCTTTGTCATGCAAAAGGCAAGTCCAAATATACACCATGCCTCCACTGAACTACTTTTATTTCTATTCTCTTTGGGTTATTTTTCTCCATCATATTAGGATTAGTAGTCAGAGTCTAGTAGGGTATGTGTTAGTGTCATGGTTTCAGTATTTTGATTTGAAAATAGGAAAATTGCCTCAGTCTGGCTGGGAACAAATCACGAAACACTGAAGCAGGAACAATCTTTATTTTTGAACTGCAAGAAAATAGCTCACACACGCTCCTTGGGAATTCTCTCGATGCCAAGCGGCTTGTCCAGGAAAACCCCCAGTCGAAAATATTTTTCCCGGCAATCCCTCCTCCTGCACTTCCCCAACCAGTGGGAACTCTGGGGGAATCCCCGGAAATCCCTAATGGCCCTTAAATCTTGCAATAATCTCCATTTACCAGATTTCTTTTTAATAACAAAAATGGGAGTATTATAGGGAGATGCAGAAAGTTTTATATGTCCCTCCGCTAATTGTTTTTTGACTAGGTCATGGGCTGCTTGTATCTTTTCTTTAGTCAGGGGCCACTGAGGAACCCATACTGGTCTATCTGATTTCCAAGTAATTTTTATTGCCTCAGTGACCCGTTCTGAAAACTCAGTCCATGTCTATTTATTCCTTGATCTATTTGAATTGGTGCTGCTATACCTTGTTCTCCTAATCTTTTTTCTTTCCTGAAACCTTGTCTAGCCCTAATAGTGGGCACATTTGGATTGATGTTATTTGTTAATGTCAAAACTAATTGATCTAGGAATATTGTCCCCATAAATTTATAGGAAGATGATCCAATACATACGGCTGTATAGTTCCTTTACATCCTTCAGGATCCTTCCAATATAATACCATTGCACTTCTATGGGGATTAATTGCCACTCCTAGGCCTCAAATCGTTTGAGGGGCTTCTTGTAACGGCCAATGCTTTGGCCATTCTTGATGAGATATGATGCTAAGGTCTGCACCTGTATCCAGTAGCCCATTAAATTCATGTCCTTGAATATTTAATTTTATCATTGGGCGAGAATCTGACTTCAAAGACAGCATAGCCCAATCTACACCTGTGGAGTCTATTCCCCTGGAACCTCTTTCTATACTACTACTGGAAAATTTATCATGTAGGTTGGGTATTATTAATAGCTGTGCAATTCTATCTCCTGGTGAAATTACTGATATACCGTTTGGAGAACTGGCTATAATTTTTATTTCACCTTTATAATTGGGATCAATTACCCCAGGACTTATCATAAGTCCTTTTAGAGTAGAAGAGCTGCATCCCAATAATAAGCCTACTGTTCCTTTGGGAAGAGGCATTTCACCTCTGTGGAAATGATTTGAACTCCCATCTCTGGAGTTAGTACTTCTCTGGCAGAGGCACAGATGTCCAACCCTGTGCTCCCTCTGGTTCGTCTGATGAGAGATCTGATGGATAATGTGTCCTGGGCACTACCCTGATGGTGTTGCTGGGTTCCTCCATGGTGTTTCTGGGTTCCTCCAGTGCCCAGTACATTTGTGTTCGTGGGCCACGGAGAATTGTGCCCCCCTGTCTGTTTTTTGGTAATGGAGCCCGATGCCTTTCTTCATGATATCGTGGGTAAATTCCTGGTCCTTGTCCATTTTTTGATAACGGAGTACCCTCTATGTTTGTTTGAGAATTGCATTCATTTGCCCAATGTCTCCCTCTATGGTATCGTGGGCAAATACCCGGTATTCTATTCCTTTGATAACTAGCTTTGTTAAATCCTCCTCTTATGGGGCAACTCCTTTTAAAATGTCCTGTTTGTTCACAATTGTAGCATTTTTTTTTTGGCCTGGCATATAAAGCCTGTTCAACTGCTGCCAAGACTTGTCTTTGTTCATTAATGTCTCTACATAATTTAACATATGTGTTTAAATCTTCATGTCTCTATGGTCTAATTACCTCTCTGCCGCAATGATTTGCTTTGTCATAAGCCAGGTGTTTTATAAATGGCATTGCTTGTTCTGTATCCCCCAAAATTCTGGAAGCTGCTTGAATAGTCTATCTACAAATTCAGTGTAAGGTTCATTAGTTTCTTGTATTACCTTAGATAACTGACCTTGTAAATCTCCATGCCCCTGTAAAGTTTTTCATGCCCTAACCGCATCTACAGCAATTTGTGCGTATACGCCAGGATCATATTCAATTTGTTGCCGTTGATCCTCATAAGGTCTTTCTCCTAACAACATATCTAGATTTCTTTGAGGGTAACCGGCTGCTGCACTTTGCCTAGCTGTCATCCTGCAAAATTCCTCATGGGCAACCTTCCATAACGAATATTGTCCTCCATTTAGCACAGATTTACACATACTAGCCCAATCTGCTGGTGTCATGTCCAAATTGGTAATGGATTTGACCATGCTTACAGTGAAGGGTGCTTGAGGACCATAGGGTGTTATAGCCTCCTTTAACTGCTTCACTGTTTAGAAATCTAAAGCACGGTGAATTCGCTGCCCTCCTGCCTGCTCAAGTACAGGGCATGCTAATCTTTGAGGTCCTGTCTCAGGATCTCATCTATCAACTACGGGGGTTGAGGGCCACTCAGCTATATCCATAGGTGAAGCTGTTGGTTGAATTACGCCCTCTAGTGATAGAACGGTGTTAGTGTCAGCCTCCTGTTGTAGCTTTTTCCCTAATAGCTCTTTCTCCTCTAAGCTTTCTTCCTTTAAATTTTCTTCCTCTGTCTGACTAGCTTGAGAGACCGTCTCTTTTGCTTGATCTAAAATGTCTTTCTCCATCATCTGAACTTCTAACAATTTACTTAACACTCTTTCAGTTTGTTTTTTACTAATTTCTAATCTGTTATAAAGATAACGCAACCCAATAAGACAACACAAAACAAAACCGAAACAAAATGAAACAAAAACGGAACAAAAATCATTGTATCAATTTTCCTATTTTCTTGACATGTGCATTTGTGGTCTATTTCTATCTCTTCCTCAGTGGTGAACAACTTCAAACCTTGAGCCAACCATTTTTCCCAGTCTGCCTGAGAAAATTCTAGGGATAGGCAGATTGAAACAAACACAAAACAAATCAAAACAAGAACACATTGTTTATTAAAACGGTCACCCCTTCTCTCGCCTTCTCTTAGGGGCAAGAAGTTTCACTTACCCCGAAGCTTCAGACGTTCCCCACACGGGCCACCAATTGCTGCAGTTTGGCTGGGCACAAATCACCAGCCACTGAAGCAGGAACAAACTTTCTTTTTGAACTGCAAAGAAAAAACCTCACTCACGCTCCTAGGGAATTCTCTCAATGCCAAGGGCTTGTCCAGGAAAACCCCAGCAGGATATACCACTCCCGGCAATCCCTCCTCCTGCACTTCCCCAACCAATGGGAACTCACGGGGAATCCCCGGAAATCCCTTTGAGAACTCCAAAACACTGTGATAACTCAAAAGTAGTGGTAGAGGCGGATAGTAATGCCTCGCCTGTCAATCAATACTGTTGGCAAAATGCCACGAGCCATAGAGACTTATGCGTGGATCTCAGCAGAAAATGAATCCAATGTGTATGCAAATATGTGCTACACAAAAATCTTTCCACTATCATCCAGAACAATGCCTTGACATTACCTTCACCCCAAGTAAGACACAATTAGAGGAGAAGAGTTAGAAAATATGTGAATACATATCTGGAATGGAACATGCTCAGGAGTTCACAACCGTGGAGGTGGTAGAGGAGTTTCCAAAAGTAAGGGACAGGGTTAACACTCCACAAACATGGTGCTCTGCTGCCCTAAACTTCTTGAGAAACTGCCTCTGAGTTTGGGCCCTTGAAATATATGTTGTTTACAGGAGATTTAGCTTCCTTTGTAGTGAGACCTTCAAAGTTGGGTCTGCATCTATGTGACCTGGAGGACATGGTTTCTGATTTTCCAATGAACATGAGGCAGCAGTGCTGAATTCTCTCTTTGTAGGTAAACCGTGGCCACAGGGGGCTAAGTGACTCCACGTGTGGACTGTGAAGCCATTTGGTTGTCCTCCACTTTTTGTGGTGTTTCTTGCAGTGGCACTGGGAGTTTGATATTTGCTTCATGAAATACAAGGAGATCAAATGGGACAAAGTGCTAGAGTGAGTTCTTTCAGGTGTGGTGGGTCAGGGTCTACAAGAGAATGCACCAACAAATCTTCTATCGCACATAGTTTGTCCACTTAACCATAGCAACCTGATTCTTAAAATTGCCTTTAAACCTCTCCATATAACAAGATGCCTTTACATAAGGGTCTGCTGGCTACACCATATCAGTCACAAGCCATTTGGAAGCCAATGGCAAATCCACATGACCCCACCACAGATGTTTTATCACACACCTGCACCCCACTCTTCTAGGCCCACTACTCACCAGGCTCCAACTTACTGGCATCTCTGTTCTACACAATTTTCATGAATCCCAGTCAATCAAGGCACTGTCTGTATATTCATGATCAGCAACAGAACATCCAAAGGTTCTCCAGTGCCACATGGTCATGGGAATTTCAAAGATTTCATGGAATTTATCTTGCTATTTTTCAAGGATGAAGTTGGAGGCACTGAGGGTTTCAATTCATTCAGGAAACATTAAATTGTGAGAAAGCTCATTTCAATGAAAACTCTGGAGAACTCTCACAGGCAAGGCTTCCCCAAGAGTGGCCAAAAGGTCACTTGAAGCCAGGCTCATTGAGGTCTACAATGTGAGGTCCGTGTGTGTTTTGCCTCTCAAATATGGCTGCCAAGGCTTTCAGAATATAATCATGTGATATCCTGGCCTAGATTCCCAGTGCTCTGTGGAAATCCACACTGCAAATAGAGCTCACTATCAAAGGGTGGCTCTCATGTGTGGCCCCCTAAAAATCCCAACACAATTCATGGCAATACTTCTCTGAGGTCAGTTCCAGAACTCATTCTCTAATGGTAATCACACCAGAGTTCAAGAGAAGGTGGACCAAGTCATCTCTTCCAACCACCACACAAATGACCACAATTAAAACCAAAAGACTTCCACATGGCCCTCATCTTCTTCCATAGAGACACTCATCATCACCTGTGGCCGGAGGATACCATGACGTACGCAGCCCAAGACAGTGTCCAAAATAAGCTCCATTGCCCCTCATTTGCCTAAAGTTATGTTGGCCTGAACACCTTTACTGTGAACCAGGAGTGATCAAATAGGCCTACAGTTAATGCTGCTCTGCTTCTCCAATTTGAGGTCTAATAACTGTGGGGATTAGATTTTTTATGTAAACTGGAGTCATGAAGAAACCCAAGCATCTCTGGGCTAGCCTCTGCAGGGCTTTGAAAAAGTCATTTGACCCAAAGGATCTATATTCTCACTTGACGGAGATCAGGAACCTTACAGAGGAAGGCTATTTTGGCCATTTTGGTTGTGGATGCACACATGGGATCTTTCTTTAGATTCATCAGGTGCTGAGAATCTAAGCCACAGCCCCACACATGGCCAAGAGGCTGATTCAGACACATCCATTTCCAAAGCAACTTAGCAAAGAGCGATAGGTGATGCCCATTTATTTCCATTTGAAAACTGTTTTTTTCAGGCTTCACAAGGGGTGTCCTGAGGCAAAGACCTTGCTGACATTTAGGGCAACAGAACAATAGGTAAGCAATAGGCCCAAGGCAGGGTTTCTCCACTGAGACTTTCCTGATTATACTGATATCTTAGTTTTCTGAGGTGCTCGATATTTTCTTCAGCTATCCAGAACATGGCCATGTCACACACCTTGGAGGTGGTACATATATTGGACACAAAAACATGAGCCTATTCTGGAGAGTGGCCAGAATTCAGGAAGAAAACAGGAACTTAGGAAGATAGTAGGTGTTGCCCATCGATAAGGCAACCTGCAGTCCTTCCAAAATGGGCAGGATGAATGCTGGGAAACTTTCTACTAGACAGGACACATTCATCGATGCATTCTCTTTTCTAATGTCTACAACCGAGGACACAGTGGGATACACAGACACAGAAACACTCATCTTGTCAAAGGACTTTCTAGAAACAGTCCACTCCAAAACAAACAAACCACCTTTCCTACTTATTCTCAGAACATGAGACAAAACCACAAACTCACACCCACACTCAAAAGGCACCTCCTTACCCCAAGTAAGTCTGTGACTATCCAGAGTGTCCTCTGACTGGTGGGCCATGCTGTGTTCCCCCAAAATAGCCTATCCTGTCTCAGATCTGGTCTTCTTGTCCAAATCTGTGAACTTGTCAGGAGCCTTTGCTGACAACTACATGCTTACTCAGGGAAGGCCCGTCTTCAGAGCTCTCCTAGCATTTGGCCATCCTCACATCAGTAGGTACCAAGAAAACCAGACTCTCTCCTTGGTAAGTCCAAACCAGTGAGCCCACTGGGACTGGGATTGGGACTGGCTCTGTGTGCCTGGCTTCCTGGAGCCCAAGTTCAGAGAGTTCCATCACCAAAGAAGTGAGGAAGGTCAATTCCTTCAGGAACTGAATGAGGTCACTTCCTTGGCAACCACTATTTTATTAAAATTTCAATATAAGTATAAAAACAGAAATCTAGGTAAGATTTGAAGCCCAGAAGGGCATTAGGCCCTTGTTTGGGATACTTAGTGATGAATTACATTCTGCAGAGATGTCCGAGATAAATCGATATACAATGGCATTGGACCTTTACCTTGGATGATTGAATATAGAAGAGAACATCCCATCAAAAAGGATAGTCGGTAGGATTAGGAAGATATTCGGTAGGTTTAGAAAAAAGAGTGAGTATAGGATTTGGACGAAAAGTTCTTTAGCTATAGGATTTCGGGTAGAGAGTGAACATAAATATCAGCACATGTGAAGAGTCAGTCACAATGATGAACTAGGGAAAATATGTGAGAATACAGATATCAATAGAGACATTAGGAAATCAGGCAAAGTATAATGTGACTGATAGGTTTAGACATTTTCAACATGGTTGAGGTTGAATATATAATCTTTGGAAGAAACAAATATGTAGTCACCAATAAGATTGACATTTGAGAGCATTAGGCAACCTGGACATGGTTGTTTTAGTAATCTATGCTCACTTTCCATTTCGCTTTGGTGAAAGGTTAATAAAATAGGTACTTGTCACTTCCTGTTTTTCTGTATGCTTAACAAAACACTGTTGAAATCTGGAGAACTGTTTGCTAATTGTGTTCCCAGCATGTGCTGTCACCAAATGCCAAAGTGAGGATTGTACTACCTCACCAGGTTGCATGCAAACTGCCCACTTGCTCTGACCCATCAATAAATTTCACTCACTGCCCTCTCCAAGGAAAGTATAGAAGATCTGATTAAGTTGTTTCCAGGGCTCTCTTTTCTATTAAGTGAGCTCTTAGCCCCAGCATTCTGGACCCCCAATAAACCCTTTGTTGTTGCTGAGTGAAAATGGTATACTGTTCTGGACTTAAATATGCTTACTTTTTCTTGCCCATGCATAAAGATAGTCAGTTGCTGTTTGCTTTTGAGTGGGTAGACCCATAAACCGGAACGTCTGGTCAACTAACTTGGAATAGACTCCCACAGGGGTTCAAAAATTCCCCCATTCTCTTTGATGAAGCCCTCCAGAGAGATCACAACAACTTCAGAATTACACACCCCAAAGTCACCCTGCTTCAATATGTGGATGTCCTGCTAATGGCAGCCAACACCAAGGAAAACTGTGAGTCTGCAACCCAAGCACTATTATCCGAGCTTGCTCATTTGGGAATAGAGCTTTTGCCAAAAAAGCCCAAATTTGAAAGTAAGAGGTAATTTTCCTGGGGTATTCTCTTAGGGGTGGTAAATGATGGCTCACTGATCCCAGAAAACAAACCATTGCGCAGATACCACCCCCATCTAACAGAAGACAACACAGAGAGTTTCATGGGACTGCTGGCTTTTGCAGGTAATGGAAACCTGGGTTTGTGTTCTTAGCTGCTCCTTCATACCCGCTGTTAAATGCGGATGCCCAATTCCAATGGACCCATGAGCACCAGCAAGCTTTTGATAACATCTAAGGAAACTGACACTGAATTCCTCAACTTCTCTGAGCCCAGCCTGCAATTACAGAAAGCCCTACACTACGTTAAAAATGTACATCAACTCACTCACCTTGGTTCAAAGGAGTGATCAAATAGGCCTACAGTCAATACTTTTTTTTGAAGGATCAAGAACAGAGTTTTTGACTAACCTACTCACAGTGAAAGGAAATATCTGAACGGATGACAATAGCCTGTTGGGTCTGTAAATGGGTTAATGGTTACCCTTCCAAGCTTCCTGCAGGAAAGCACCTATGAGAAATCAGACAAGGACAATTCTTGGAAGTGGACTTTACTGAAATTAAGACATCCAGGTAATGACTTAAATATCTCCTAGTCTTTGTAGATACATTTTCAGGATAAATTGAAGCCTTTCCCACAAAATAAAAAAAAAAAAAAAAAAAAAAAAAAAAAAAAAAAAAAAAAAAAAAAAAAAACAACGGTGCAAATGGTGGTCAAAAATATCCTGAAAGATATTTTTCCAAGATATGGCCTGCCTAATGTAATAGGGTCTGATAATGGACCGGCGTTAATGGCCAAGGTAAGTCAGGGGTTAGTTAGGACCCTGAGGATTAATTGGAAGTTACATTGTGCATATAGACCCCAGAGCTCAGAACATGTAAAAAATAAATAGAACAATTAAAGAGACCTTAATGAAATTAGGCTTACAGACCGGCATAAAAGGTTGATCTATGCTCCTGCCTTATGCACTGTTTCATGCAAGAAATACTCCCTCTGTTTCTTTCTGTAACCTCACCCCCTATGAAATTCTCTATGGTGCCCCTCCTCCAGTAAGGGACCTATCCCAAATTCTAAGACCTAACGATCCCTTCAACATCCCCTTGCTTGACAAACTAAAAAGTTGTGAAAGAACTCACTGATACCTGTTGAAACAGCTGGCCACTGCCTACCAACCTGGGGACGAGGGGACTACACATCCATATCAAGTAAGAGACTTCATCTCCCTAAGACGACATCAGGTGTCATCCCTGGAATCCCGCTGGAAGAATCATACCAGGTGCTACTTATAACACCTAGAGCAGTAAAAGTAGACGGAATCACTTCCTGGATCCATGCCTCAAATCTCAAGCCTGCGCCCTGTCCAGAATCTGGCTGGAAACTGGAAAAGACTGGTAACCCTTTCCAATTGTGTATTCGCCATGTGGATATGGATATAGATTCTCCCCTTTTCCACCAGTAGTCCTAACCCTCATCAGCCTGTTCAGCAGCGATGGCTGATCACATATCCTACTAGACAAGAAGTATTGTCTATCTTGCATACAGCCCTCTAAGGGACTTGGTGGCCATCTCTCCACCCAGATATTTGTCAATTGGCTATACATCTTTCCTACTGGGATATCCCTGATGAAGAGGATCCCACTAAAATTCCATTAAATACCTTCTGTACCATAGATAATGGAAACAAACGTTATGGATGAAGAGACTCACGAGCCAGATGCAGGTTGGCTAGCCTAGATTACTATGCCTGCCCGGCCCACTATCAAAGCCACAAAGAGCCATGGCTGTGTTGGGGAAAATCCGACTTCTTCTCTAAGTCATGGGGATGTGAGCATACGGGGGGTGCCTGGTGAAACCCAAAATACTCATCAAATTCTGTACACAGCATTGGCCATATTACCAATTAGAGAACGAAAACCGATGGCCCCCAGAGGGGTCTCTAGATCCTCAAATTCTGAGTGAACTTTTAAACTTCTACAATTGCTCAAAAGGTTGAATGGAGATTCCCCTATGTGGAGCCCTTTTCCCTCTTTCACTCACATCCTGAACTATGCTTCTCCAATAGATCCTCACCCTCAGCCTTCTGCTCCAGACTCTCTGCTGTCACTCCCACCTCAGCAACCTGATTTCTCCCCTCCAATTACTAGATCAAAAACCAAAACCTCCGCCAGTTCTCAGACCATTGCCCCCGTGCTGAGGTAGCAGGTACTCAGGCACCCCTCTACCCACTCACTCCTCTCTTTTCATGTCAGTGCCCGCAACGGGTCCCACCAGGTCCTCTTACCAGCTAACCCAAAGCTCAAACCAGCTGAGGAGAACCCTCAGACCCCTATCCAAGATGTAATGAAAATGACCTTTAAAGTTGCTTTGTCATCACTGAAAACAGGTTAATAAGAATTTAAAGTCCCTCACAGGCTTTTTGGAATACTCACTCCCGTCTTCCCCTCTGCTCTATCTGTTCTACTGTTGAATTTTTTTTTGCTAGGAAAATCCCAAACCCGTTTCCTATTATTCTTTCACATCTCTCTTTCCTCATACTCAGATCCGCGGAGCTGCTCTCACCCCCCGCCTTCCCCGTCTTCCCACTCTGTACCAGGCCCACAGAAAAGTCTTAACTGACCTTCTCCAGAAGTCCTCACCATGGCTGACTTTAGGACTTTCAGAAAGAGAGTCCCTATAAAAAAGTTCAATGTCGGTAAACTTCTTGTTTTCGTGTTGCCTGTTCTCCTTGGGCATTGGCTGGAAAAATTAGCACTCCTAAGCTAGACACACCCTTACTAGTTTTTCACAAAATATGTGAACAAGGCCCCAGGCCTTGACCTGGGGCTTCACAGAGATGGCTACATTTCTAAGATAAAGAAGTTACCAACTGGGCTCCATGGTAACTGCTGGCAGGCAGTAAAAAAAAGATGAAAAAAGCTATCCCCCTCCCAGGTGTCCTCAAAATTGTAACTTGCCCAGAACAGAGGCAGAAAAAAAATGCTTTATGTGAACTTCTGCAGACTGTTAACTTCTTAGCCCCATTCCTTACATTTTGGGTACAAAATTCTGAAACTACATAAACTTGGGGTTCAGGGAATTATTTGATTACAACATAATCAATGCCTTCTAAATCAGGTTGAAACTAAATAGGACTGTTTCCCTATCTTCCGTTCTATCTTAGGTGCCTTGCCTTGTCCATACCTACAACAGTATAATTCTATAAACTTAAACATTGTTTATGTTTTCATAAAATGATCAACAGATGTGAAAAATTATGTAATGGTGCAGTTGTTTCCCAGAGTGCTCTATCATGAGGCAGGATCATTTAAAGTTCAAATAGGGGGGCAAACAACCCGATTCTGCCAGGAACCTGTATCCCTCACCTTAGCCATCCTTTTAGGAATTGGAGTTGCTGCAGGGGTGGGCACAAGAACCAATGCCCTAGTCCATGGGAAACAACAAATGACCCAAATAGATGCAGCAGTATACCAAAGCTTAAAGATATTAAAAACCTCCATCACAGCTTTACAGCATTCTTTAACCTCTCTCTCTCTGAAGTTGTTTTACAGAACAGGCGAGGGTTCGAACTCCTTTTCATGAGAAAGGGGGCCTTTATGCTGCATTGAGGGAAGAATGTTGTTTTAATGCCGACCATACTGGTTGTAAAAGAATTTATGAGTAAATTTAGAAGATGCTTTGAAGAGCATCAACGAGAGAGAGAGGCCCCAAAAGGGTGGTTTGTGTCTTCGTTAACATAGTCCCCCTGGTTAACTACACTTTTATCAGCCCTGGCAGGTCCATTAATAATACTCATTTATTGCTAACTGTAGGACCTTGGTTGCTCCACCGTGTAGTTTCATTTCTCCAAGCTCAAATTGGACAAGTTAAATTTTTGGCAATCAGACAACAATGTACGCCACTATCAGAAATAAAATGTTACACCGCCCAATGATTACTTTTATGATTAAAAGTAACCAGAAGAAGTGGGGAATGAAAGGTTAATAAAAAAGGTATTTGTCACTTCCTGTTTTTCTGTATGCTTAACAAAACACTGTTGAAATCTTGAGAACTGTTTGCTAATGTTGTTCCCAGAATGTGATGTCCCCAACTGCCAAACTGCAGAATGTACTCCCTCACCCGGTTGTACACAAACTGCCCACTCACCCTGACCCATCAATAAACTTCCTTCCCTGCCCTCTCCAAGGAAAGTATATAAGGTCTGCTTAAGCTGTTCTAAGGGCTCTCTGTTCTATTCAAGTGAGCTCTGAGCCCCAGCATGCTGGATCCCCAATAAACCCTTTGCTGTTGCATGAGACAGTCTCTTGGTGGTCTCTTCCTCCGACGCTCGAATGACCTTTTCATTGGTACAATCAAAAGTGTGACATTTGCTTTTTGTGTCCAGAATATTACTGTGATAAAATGTATATGTAGATCAGGTGACATGAGTATTTCTTCCACCGTTTCTGGGATCAATATTTTGATGATGTATAAATTAGTATTGGTGGTACAAATAGGTGTGCCCTCTTTCTATGAATATAGAGATAATGCATGAATAGACCATACAGTGAATAAATAATATAACTAGTTCCAACTTTATTTTTTTAATTAATTTTTATTGTTGGTTGTTCAAAACATTACATAGCTCTTGATATATCATATTTCACACTTTGATTCAAGTGGGATATGAACTCCCATTTTTACCCCGTATACAGATTGCAGAATCACATCAGTTGCACATCTATTTATTTACATATTGCCATACTAGTGTCTGTTGTATTCTGCTGCCGTTCCTATCCTCTACTATCCCCCTCCCCCCTCCCCTCCCCTCTTCTCTCTCTACCCCCTCTACTGTAATTCATTTTTTCCCCTTATATTGTTTCCCTTTCCCCTCACTTCCTCTTGTATGTAAATTTGTATACCCCTGGGGGTCTCCTTCCATTTACAGGCAATTTCCCTTCTCTCTCCCTTTCCCTCCCACCTCTCATCCCTGTTTAATGTTAATCTTCTTCTCATGCTCTTCGTCCCTACTCTGTTCTTAGTTACTCTCCTTATATCAAAGAAGACATTTGGCATTTGTTTTTGAGGGATTGGCTAGCTTCACTTAGCATAATCTGCTCTAATGCCATCCATTTCCCTGCAAATTCTATGATTTTGTCATTTTTAATGCAGAGTAATATTCCATTGTGTATAAATGCTACATTTTTTTATTCATTCGTCTATTGAAGGGCATCTAGGTTAGTTCCACGGTCTTGCTATTGTGAATTGTGCTGCTATGAACATGGATGTAGCAGTGTCCCTATAGTGTGCTCTTTTTAGGTCTTTAGGGAATAGACCGAGTAGGGGAATATCTGGGTTAAATGGTGGTTCCATTCTGAGCTTTCCAAGAAATCTCCATACCACTTTCCAAATTGGCCGCTCCAATTTGCAGTCCCACCAGCAATGTACAAGTGATCTCTTTTCCCCACATCCTCGCCAGCACTTGTTGTTGTTTGACTTCCTAATTGCTGCCAATCTTACTGGAGTGAGATGGTATCTTACGGTGGTTTTGATTTGCATTTCTCTGACTGCTAGAGATGGTGAGCATTTTTTCATGTACTTGTTTATTGATTGTATGTCCTCATCTGAGAAATTTCTGTTCAGGTTCTTGGCCCATTTGTTGATTGGGTTATTTGTTCTCTTATTGTCTAATATTTTTAGTTCTTTGTATATTCTGGATATTAGGGCTCTGTCTGAAGTGTGAGGAGTAAAGATTTGTTCCCAGGATGTAGGATCCCTATTTAACTCTCTTATTGTTTCTTTTGCTGAGAAAAAACTTTGTAGTTTGAGTAAGTCCCATTTGTTGATTCTAGTTATTAACTCTTGTGCTATGGGTGTCCTATTGAAGAATTTGGAGCCCCACCCCACAGTATGTAGATCATAGCCAACTTTTTCTTCTATCAGACTCCGTGTCTCTGATTTGATATCAAGTTCCTTGATCCACTTTCAGTTAACTTTTGTGCATGGCGAGGGAAAGGAATTTAGTTTCATTTTGTTGCATATGGATTTCCAGTTTTCCCAGCACCATTTGTTGAAGATGCTATCCTTCCTCCATTGCATGCTTTTAGCCCATTTATCAAATATAAGATAGTTGTAATTTTGTGGATTGGTTTCTGTGTCCTCTATTCTGTACCATTGGTCCACCCGCCTGTTTTGGTACCAGTACCATGTTATTTTTGTTACTCTTGCTCTGTAATATAGTTTGAAGTCTGGTATAGCTATATGGCCTGATTCACACTTCCTGCTTAACATTGTTTTTGCTATTCTGGGTCTTTTATTCTTCCATATGAATTTATGATTGCTTTCTCTATTTCTACAAGAAATGCCGTTGGGATTTTTAGTGGCATTGCATTTAACCTATAGTGAACTTTTGGTAATATCGCCATGTTGATAATGTTAGTTCTACCTGTCCATGAACAGGGTATATTTTTCCATCTTCTAAGATCTTCTTCTATTTATTTCTTTAGGGTTCTGTAGTTTTCATTGTATAAGTGTTTCACCTCTTTTGTTAGGTTTATTCCAAAGTATTTTATTTTATTTTTTTGAGGATATTGTGAATGGAGTGGTTGTCCTCATTTCCATTCCAGAGGATTTGTCACTGATATTCAGGAATGTTTTTGATTTATGTTAGTTGATTTTATATCCTGCCACTATGCTGAATTCATTTATTAGCTCTAATAGTTTTTTTGTAGACCTTTTTGGGTCTGCTAGTTATAGAATCATATCATCTGCAAATAGTGATAATTTGAGTTCTTCTTTTCCTATTTTTATGCCATTAATTTCTTTCGTCTAATTGCTCTGGCCAGTGATTCGAGAACTATGTTGAACAGAAGTGGTGAGAGAGGGCATCCCTGTCTTGTTCCAGATTTTAGAGGGAATGCCTTCAGTTTTTCTCCCTTCAGAATGATGCTAGCCTGAGGCTTAGCATAGATTGCTTTTACAATATTGCGGTATGTTTCTGTTATCCCTAGTTTTTCTAGAGTTTTGAACATAAAGAGATGCTATACTTTGTCGAATGCTTTTTCCACATCTATCGAGATGATCATATGGTTCTTATTTTTAAGCCTATTGATGTGGTGAATAACATTTATTGATTTCCGTATATTGAACCAACCTTGCATCTCAGGTATAAATCCTACCGAATCATGGTGCACAGTTTTTTTGTTATGTTTTTGTATCTGATTCCCCAGAATTTTATTGAGGATTTTTCCATCTAGGTTCATTAGAGATATTGGTCTGTAGTTTTCTTTCTTTGAAGTGTCTTTGTCTGGTTTAGGAACCAGGGTGATGTTTTCCTCGTAGAATGAATTTGGAAGTTCTCCCTCTTTTTCTATTTCCTGAAATAGCTTGAAAAGTATTGGTATTATTTCCTCTTTAAAGGTTTTGTAAAACTCTGCTGTATACCCATCCGGTCCTGGGCTTTTCTTAGTTGGTAGTCTCTGGATGGTTTCTTCTATTTCCTCAATTGATATTGGTCTGTTAAGGTTGTCATTATCCTCCTGACTCAATCTGGGCAGATCATATGACTTAAAAAATTTATCAATGCCTTCACTATCTTCTATTTTATTGGAGTATAAGGATTCAAAATAATTTCTGATTAACCTCTGTATTTCTGAAGTGTCTGTTGTGATATTGCCTTTTTCATCCCGAATACTAGTAATTTGAGTTCTCTCTCTTCTTCTCTTCATTAGCATTGCTAAGGGTCTGTTGATTTTATTTATTTTTTCAAAAAACCAACTTTTAGTTTTGTCAATTTTTTCAATTGTTTTTTTAATTTCGATTTCATTAATTTCTGATCTGATTTTAATTATTTCTTGCCTTCTACTTCTTTTTCTGTTGTTTTGCTCTTCTTTTTCTAGGATTTTGTGATGAATTATTAGATCATTTATTTGTTGATTTTTTCTTTTTTTATGGAATGAACTCCGAGCAATAAATTTTCCTCTTAGAACTGCTTTCAATGTGTCCCATAGATTCCGATATGTTGTGTCTGTGTTTTCATTTATCTCTAAGAATTTTTTAATTTCCTCAGTGATGTCTTCTATAACCCACTGATCATTTAGTGACCTATTGTTCATTCTCCAAATGATACATGATTTTTTCTTACTTCTTTTATTGTTGATTTTCAATGTCATTCCATTATGATCATATAAGATGCATGATACTATCTCTACTCCTTTATATTGTCTAAGAGTTGCCCTGTGACATAATATATGATCTATTTTTGAGGAGGATCTATGTGCTGCTGAGAAAAAGTGTAACTGCTTGATGTTGGGTGTTATTTTTCTATATATGTCAATTAAGTCTAGGTTATTAATTATGTTATTGAGTTCTATTGTTTCCTTATTCAACTTTTGTTTGGAAGATCTGTCCAGTGGTAAGAGAGGTGTGTTGAAGTCTCCCATGATTATTGTATGGTGGTCTATTAGACTCTTGAACTTGAGAAGAGTTTGTTTGATGAACATAGCTCCACCATTGTTTGGTGCATATATATTTATGATTGTTATGTCTTGTTGGTGTATGGTTCCCTTAAACAGTATGTAGTGTCCCTCTTTATCCCTTTTGATTAACTTTGGCTTGAAATCTATTTTATTTGATATGAGTATGGACACTCCTGCTTTTTTACGAAGTCCATATGAGTGACATGATTTTCCCCAACCTTTCACCTTCAGTCTATATATGTCTTTTCCTATCAAATACGTCTTCCTAAGGCAGCAAATTGTTGGGTCTTGTTTAGTGATCCATTCGACTACTCTGTGTCTCTTAATTGGTGAGTTTAATCCATTAACATTTAGGGTTATTATTGACATATGGGTTGTTCTTCCAGCCATATTTGTTTATTTATGTTACTAAACATGGTTTGTTTTCCTCTTTGATTATCCCCCCCCCTTTACTGTACTAGCTCCCGCTGTTGGTTTTCATTGATATTTTCCATTTCCTCTTCCTGTAATATGTTTCCGAGGATGTTTTGAAGAGATGGTTTTCTAGCTGCAAATTCTTTTAACTTTTGTTTATCATGGAAGGTTTTAATTTCATCTTCCACCCTGAAGCTTAATTTCACTGGATACACAATTCTTGGTTGGAATCCATTTTCTTTTAGTGTTTGAAATATGTTATTCCAGGAACTTCTAGGTTTCAGAATCTGTGTTGGAAGATCAGCTTTTATCCTGATTGGTTTACCCCTAAATGTAATCTGCTTCCTTTCTCTTGTAGCTTTTAAAATTCTCTCCTTATTCTGTATTTGGGCATCTGCATTATAATGTGTCTAGGTGTGGATCTCTTATGATTTTGCACATTCGGCATCCTGTAGGCTTCTAGGATTTGGGATTCTGTCTCATTCTTCAAGTCTGGGAAGTTTTCTCATATTATTTCATTGAATAGATTGCTCATTCTTTTGGTTTGGACCTCTATACCTTCCTGTATCCCAATGACTCTTAAGTTTGGTCTCATTATGTTATCCCATATTACTTGAATGTTCTGTTCATGGTTTCTTAACACTTTTGCTGAGCTGTCTATGTTCTTCTCCAGTTGAAATACTTTGTCTTCATTGTCTGATGTTCTATCTTCTAAGTGTTCTACTCTGCTGGTAGTATTCTCAATTGAGTTTTTAAGTTGGTTTATTGCTTCCTGCATTTCTAGGATTTCTGTTTGTTGGTTTTTTATAACCTCTATCTCCCTCTATAGTTGATCTTTTGCTTCTTGGATTTGTTTATGTAATTAATTGTCGAAGTGGTCAAAGTGGTCTTTCATTGTCTGATTTTGCTTTCTTCCTTGAGACTCCAGATCATCTGAAGCATGTATATCCTGAATTCCTTATCTTACATTTGATCTGCTGCAGATATTACCTCTTCTAATGTTGAGTTGACCTGCATTGCTTGTGGTCCTTTCTTTCCTTGTCTTTTCATACTGATCACGTTTCTTTCTGCTTGGTGAAACTGTTGTGGTATTTTTTTTTCCCCTATATATTTATATTGCTCTTGTATAGTTGCAAAGTCCCCCTCGCAGACTTTGGCGATGGTTCTGCCCCTCCTCCATTTGGGGCAATATGCCTACCACGCCGGCAGGCCGCTGGTCCTTACTTTTTGTGGGCCTGTTATTTCGGTGGTCGCAGGTCCGCCTACCTTGCCAGTGCGAGCAGCGCCTCTGCCCCTCCACGGTCCGCTAGGCCTGTTCTGTCTGTCGGTTGCAGGTCTGTCTACTTAGCAGGCACTGGTGGCGGCTCTGCCCCTTCCCTAATCGGGGCGATGCCGGGCCACTAGGCCTGTTCTGCTGGTGGGTTGCAGGTCTGCCTACCTTGCAGATGCAGGGGCACCTCTGCCCCTCCTTGTGTTGCTGGGATTGACCTGCCGCTGGGTCTCAGGTCCGCCTATCTTGCAGGCACGTGGGGCGGCTCTGCCCCTCCACTGGTTTCTGGGCCTGCTCTGTCGGTGGGTCGCAGGTCCACCTACCTGGCAGGCACAGGGGGTGTCTCTGCCACTCCAAGGGTTCCTGGGCCCGTTCTGCTGGTGGGTCACAGGTATGCCTATTTTGCAGGCGTGGCGGCTCTGCCCCTCCCCCAACCGGAATGATATGTCTGGTGGGCCACTGGGACTGTTCTGTCGGTGGTCCCGGTTCCGCCTACCTTGCAGGTGCGAGGAGCAGCTGTGTCCCTCCACAGATTGCTGGGCCTGACCTGCCGGTGAGTGGCAGGTGCGCCTACCTTGTAGGCGCGGGGGGTGGCTCTGCCACTCTGCGGGTTGCTGGGCCTTATCTGCTGGTGAGTCAAAGGTCTGCCGCACTTGCAGGTGCACCGCAGCTCTTCCCCTCCCCAACCGGGGCGATGTGTCTTGCGGACCACTGGGCCTGTTCTGTCATTGGTCACGGTTCCACCTACTTTGCAGGCACGTGGGGCAGCTGTCTCCCTCTGCAGGTTGCTGGGCCTGACCTGCTAATGGGTCACAGGTCTGCCTACCTTGCAGGTGCAGAGTGGGGGGTGGCTCTGTCACTCTGCGGATTGCTGGGCCTGTTCTGCTGGTGGGTTGCGGGTCCACCTACCTTGCAGGTGCCCAGCAGCTCTGCCCCTCCCCCAACCGGGGCGATGTGTCTGGCGGGCCCCTTTGCCTGTTCTGTCAGTGGTCATGGCTCTGCCTACCTTGCAGGCGCGTGGGGCAGCTGTGCCCATTTGCGGGTTGCTGGTCCTGACCTGCAGATGGGTAGCAGGTCCGCCTACCTTGCAGGCGTGGGGTGGGGGGTGGCTCGGAAACTCTGCGGATTGCAGGGCCTCATCTAGTTCCAACTTAAAATAATGGATTGAATTGATATCTGAAAAAATACAGAAAATCTTATATTGATATACATACATTCATTCCAACAAGTTATATATACTATGGTAATATTAGGGTTATGGTTTCTCATGAAGAGTGTGTGAGTTTTGCTTCAAAAGTGATTATGGAAATTGAAAAAAATGTGATTGGAAAGAAGTCTCATTAAAAGACTAGTCAAGATATATGGAGAAATACCTGTGTTCTGAAGCAGGAAGTGATTGAAAGTAAAACAAATGCCTATAAATTTGCTAAATTGTGGAAGAAATATATACCCTATGATGTGGATAATTTGAAGAAATAATAATGTACCAGTGTTGAATAAAAATTAACATCAAAATATACATCAAGCCCCATAGGAATCTACTTGCATTGATGTTAAACTGGGTCAGTTACTGTAGAAATATTAGGAATTGTATGCACCATTCACTGAAGTTAGTTTTCAGTACTAGGAAAGAAATATGTATTTCAGGTGGATGAATATTTCTAAGAATAATCTTGTGAAAAGTTGATTATAAAACAATGAACATGAACGTGAATGAATTAAGGGAGTGTATATAAGCCACATATATTTCATATTTTGAAAAATATGGAGAGTGTGTGTATATATATATATATATATATATATATATATATATATATATACACACACACACACACACACACACACAGACATATACATACACAAAACACACACACAGACACTAAAAATTAGCAATATAAATACCAATCAAAATTCATCATTAAATATATGTCATCCACAGATGCATAAACATCTTTTTTTACTGAACATAGATTTATGTACAATGTTGTTCAACTAGAAAGCTCACCAATAGGTTGAATTTTCAGTTCCAACAGGGTTTAGTAGGAGTGATCTCTTCTCACAATATATATCTGACAAGTTAGCCACCTCACAAGAATGTACGTGTGATACCAGGTAGGATTCCATATATGCATATAAAAATACAAGCGGTGAATAGGCTACAGAGAAAGGGAGTCAGGAAATCACATATTTGTTAACTTTAAAAACACATGGAGAATTATTTCAATTGAAAATTGACTAGATTTATAACTCCTACCCTACATAATGCAAAAGGCAACTCCAACTATACACCATTCCTCCACTGAACTGGTAGTATTTCTATTCTGTTTGGGTTATTTTTCTCCGTCATATTAGGATTAGTAGTCAGAGTCTAGTAGGGTATGGGTTAGTGTCAGGGATTCAGTATTTCGAATGGAAAATAGGAAATAGAATCCAATGTGTATGCAAATATGTGCTGCACAATAATCTTCCAACTTTCATCCAGAACAATGCCTTGATATTACCTCTGTTCCATGTAAGACATAATTAGAGGATAAGAGTTAGAAAATCTGTAAATACATATATGGAATGAAAAATTCTCAGGGGTTCACAACCTTGGAGGTTGTAGAAGAGTTTCCAAAAGTATGGGACATGGTAATCACTCCACAAACATGGAGCTTTGATGGCCTAAAGACTTCTTGAGAAACTGCTTCTGAGGTTGGGCACTTGAAATGTATGTTGTTGTCAGGAGCTTTAGCTTCCTTTGTAGTGAGACCATCAAAGCTCTGTCTGCATCTATGTGACATGGAGGACATGGTTTCTTATTTTCCAATGAATATGAAGCAGCAGTGCTGAATTCTCTCTTTGTAGGTAAACTGTAGCCACTGGGGGCTAAGTTTCTTCCAATGTGGACTGTGAAGCCATTTGTTCATCCTCCAATTTTCATTGTGTTTCTTGCTGCTGCACTGAGAGTTTGGTATTTGCTTCACCAAATACAAGGAGTTCAACTGGGACACAGTGCTGGAGGGAGTTCTGTCACTTGTGGTGTGTCAGGGTCTGCAGGAGAAAGCACAAACCAGGCTTCTATCCTCCAAAGCTTGCCCCCGTGTCCATAGCAACCTCATTCTGAACATTGACCAGAAAAATCTCCATATACCAAGATGCCTTTACATAGAAGAGTCTGCTGGCTGCACCATTTCAGTCACACGCCATTTGGAAGCCAATGGAATATCCACATGGCCCCACCTCAGATGTATTATCACACACCTGTACAACACTGTTATAGGCCCACTCCACAGCAGGATAAAACTTACTGGAATCTCTGTTCTCCACCATTTTCATGAAACCCAGTCAATCAAGGCACTGTCTGCTACACTCATGATCTAGAACAGGACATCCAAAGGTTCTTCAGTGCAACCTGGTCATGGGAATTTCAAAAATTTCATGGTAATTATCTAGCCATTTTTCAATGATGCAGTTGGAGTCATTGTGGGTTTCAATACATTCAGGAACCATTAAATGTTGAGGAAGCTCATTTCCATGAAATCTCTGGAGAACTCCACCGGCAAAGCTTCCCAAAGAGTGGCCAAAATATCATATGAAGCCAAGCCCATTAAGGTCTACAATGTGAAGTCCATGTGTGTTTTGAATCTCAACTATGGCTGTCAAGTCTTTCAAAATAAAATCATGTGATATCCTCGCTGAGATTCCCAGTGCTCTGTGGAAAGCCACCTTGGGCCTAGATCTCATTTTCCAAGGGCGACTCTCATGCGTGGCCTCCTACAATCCCAACACAATTCATGGCAATACTTCCCTGAGGTCAGTTCCAGATCACAGTCTCTAAAGGAAATCACACCAGATTCAAGCCCAGGTGGACCCAGTCATCTCTTCCAACCGCCACACAATTGACCACTATTAAAACCAAAACATTCCAACATGGCCCTCATCTTCTTCCATAACCTCTGGCTGGAGGGTTCCATGAGGGGCGCAGCCAAAGACAGGGTACAAAATAAGCTCCCCTACCCCTCATTTGCCTAAATCAGGGTGACCTTGACACCCTTCCTGTGAACCAGGAGTGATCAAATAGGCCTGCCTTTTATACTGCTTTACTTCTCCAATTTGAGGCCTAAAGACTGTGGGGTTTAGATTTTTTATGTGAATTGGAGTCATGAGAAAACCCAAGCTCCTTTGGGCTAGCGCCTGTAGGGCTTTGAAGAACTCATTTCACCCAAAAGATCCAGATTCTCACTTGATGGAGGTCAGGAACCTTACACAGGAAGACAAGAGACTTCATTCAGAATGACTGCTTTTGGCCATTTTGGTTTTGGATGCACAAATGGGATCATTCTTTTGATCCATCAGGTGCTGAGAATCTAAGCCAGAGCGTCAAACAGGGCCAAGATGCTGATTCAGACACATCCCTTTCCAAAGCAATTAAGCAAGAAGCCACTGGTGATGCACATTGATTTCCATTTGAAAACGGTTTTCAGGCTTCCCAATGGGTTGACATTCATGCAACAGAACAATATGGAAGCAGAAGGCCCAAAGCAGGGATTCTCCACTGAGACTTTCCTGGATACACTGCTATCTGAGTTTTCTGAGATGCTCGCCATTCCCTTCAGCTATCCGGTACATGGCCTTCTCACAGAGCTTGGAGGTGGTACATTTCATGGACGCAAAACCATGAGCCTATTCTGGAGAATGGCCAGATTTCAGGAAGAAAAAAAGAACTGATGAAAATAGCAGGTGTTGCCCATCTATAAGGCAAGCCGCAGTCCATTCATAAATTGGACAGGATGAATGCTGGGAAGCTTTCTACTACACAGGACACATCCATTGATGCATTCTCTTTTCTAATGTCTACAACCATGAACACAGTGGGATACACAGACATAGAAACTCTCGCAATGTCAAAGGACTTACTAGAATCAGTTCACTCCAAACCAAGGAAACCACCTTGGCTACCTATTCTCAGAACATGAGACAAAACCACAAACCCACACCCACACCCGCAAAGGCAACACTTTCCCCCAAATAGGTCTATGACTTTTCAGAGTGTCCTCAGACTGGTGGGCCATACTGTGTTTCTCCAAAATGGCCTGTCCTGTCTCCCATCTGGTCTACTTGGCCAATGCTGTGAAATTGTAAGGAGCCAGCATTGAGCCACTACCTGCTTCCTCAGGAAAGGCCCATCTTCAGAGCTATCCTAGCATTTGGCCATCCTCACCTCAGTAGGCACCTCCTTCCCCCAAGTAGGTCTGTGACAATCCGGAGTGTCCTCTGACTGGTGGGCCATTCTATGTACCCACAAAATTGCGTGTCCTGTCTCAAATCTGGTCTACTTCGTCAAATCTGTGAAGTTGTCAGGAGCCAGCAGTGAGTCACTACCTGCTTTCTCAGGAAAGTCCCCTCTTCAGAGCTCTCCTGGCATTTGGCCATCCTCACATCAGTAGGTACCAAGAAAGACTGACTCTGTCATTGGTAAATCCAAACATGTGAGCCCACTGGGACTGAGACTGGGACTGGCTCTGTGTGCCAGGCTTCCTGGGTCCCAAATTCAGAGAGTTCCATCACCAAGGAAGTGAGGTAGGTCACTTCCTTTAAGAATTGAATGAGGTCAATGCCTTGGCAACCACTTTGTCCTAACACTTGCTTCCAAGGGTCCCATGAGATGGAGGCTACCCTACTTCCTATGACACTTTCACTAGTTAGAATGGTATATCAAACACAGGGAACCAGGAACACCTCTCCACACAGGCCTGGTTTGGTCCATATTTTCTACATTAAGAAGAGAGAGGCTGATTCAGACACATCCCTTCATCCTGACAAATGATCACAATTAAAACCAAAACACTCCCACATGGCCCTCATCTTCTTCAATATAGTCACTCATCATAACCTCTGGCTGGAGGTTTCCATCAATGGCGCAGCCCAAGAGAGTCTCCAAAACAAGCTCCATTGCCCCTCATTTGCCTAAACTCAGGGTGGTCTGCACATCCTTTCTGTGAACCAGGATTGATCACATAGGTCTGCCGTTAATACTGCACCGCTTCTCCAATTTGAGGCCTACTGACTGTGGGGTTTAGATTCTTTATGTGAATTGGAGTCATGAGAAAACCTAAGCACCTCTGGACTGCCCTCTGCAGGGCTTTGAAGACCCCATTTGAGTGGGTGTAGGAGTTGCAACAAAAGTTCTTTAGCAATACGGTTTTGGTGAGAGAGTGAATCTAAATGTCAGCACATTTGAAGGGTCATTCCCAATGATGAACTGGAGAAAAGGTATTTGAAAGCAGATATCAATAGAGACAGTAGGAAATCAGGCGAAGTACAAAGTGAGAGGTAGGATAAAACATTTTAACAAGGTTGAGGTTGAATATATAATCTTTGGAAGAAACAGATATGTAGTCACCAATAGGAATGATATTTGAGAGCATTAGGGAACCAGGACATAGATGTTGTTAGTAATACATGCTCACATTTAATTTAGGCTTTGGTACAATCATAAGTGTAATCCTTGCATTTTGTGTCATGAATATTACTGTGATGAAATGTATATGTATATCAGGTGACTAGAGTATTTCTTCCACCATTTCTGAAAGCATTATTTTAAAGACTTATAAATTAGTATTGGAGATACATATAGGTGTACCCTGTGCCTATGAATATAGATATGATGCCTTAATAGACCATACTGTGAATAAATAATATAACTTGTTCCACTTTTAATAATGGATTGAATTGATATCTGAAAATATATAAGAAATTTTATCTTGATATACAATCATTCATTCCAACAAGTTATACATCTAATGGTAATAATAGGGTTACCGTATATCATGATGAGTGTGTGAGTTTGCTTCAAAAGTGATTATGGAAATCGAAAATAATGTGTTTGGAAAAAAGTCTCAGGAAAAAAAAAACAGTCAAGAAACATGGAGGAATACATGTGTTCTGAAGAAGGAAGTGATTGAAAATGAAACAAAGCCTATAAATTTGCTAACTTGTGGAAGAAATATATATCGTATGATGTGCATTAAATGAAGAAATAGTAATGTGCCAGTATTGAATAAAAATGAACGTCGAAATAGACATCATGGAACATAGGAATCTACTTGCATTTATGTTAGACTCATAAGTTACTGTAGAAATTTTAGTATTTGTATGCACCATTCACTGAATTTAGTTTTCAGTACTATGAAACAAATATGTAGTTCAGGTGGATGAATATTTCTGACAATAATTTTGTGAATAGTTGATTAGAAATCCAAATACATGAACATTAATGAATTTAGGGAGTGTATAATAAGACGCATATCTTTCACATTTTGAAAAATCTGTATAGTATACATATACACAAAACAAAAAAACCCACACAGTGACATTAAAAACAAGCAATATATATGCTAATGAAAATTCATCGTGTAATATATACAGTCCACAGATCCAAAATATTTTTTTTTACTGAACATGAATTTATTTATAGTGTTGTTCAACTAGGAAGCTCACCCATAGGTTGAAATTTCAGTTCCAACAGCGTTTAGGAGGAGTTATCTCTTCTCACAATTTGTATCTGCCAAGTTAGACACCTCACAAGTATGTACGTGTGATACCAGGTAGGATTCTATATGTGCATATAAAATACATGTGCTGAATAGGCTACAGAGAAAGGGAGACAGGAATTCACATATTTGTTAACTTTAAAAACACAGGGAGAACTTCTTCATTTAAAATTGACTAGATTTATAACTCCTACCCTATATATTGCAAAAGGCAAGTCCAACTATACACCAACCCTCCTCTGAACTGCTTGTATTTCTATTCTGTTTGAGTTATTTTTCTACATCATATTAAGATTAGTACTCAGAGTCTAGTAGGGTAGGGGTTAGTGTCAGGGATTCAATATTTCAAATGGAAAATTTGAAAATGAATCCAATGTGAATGCAAAAATGTGCTACACAAAAATCTTCCCACTCTCATCCAGAACAATGCATTGTCATTACCTCTGGCCCAAGTAATACACAATTAGAGGAGAAGAGTTAAAAAATATGAGAATACATATCGGGAATGGAATATGCTCAGGAGTTCACAACCTTGGAGGTGTTAGAGGAGTTTCGCAAAATAAGGGACGGGGTTAACATTCCACAAACATGGAGCTCTGGTGCCCTAAAGACTTCTTGAGAAACTGCCTATGAGTTTGGGCACTTGAAATATATGTTGTTGTCAGGAGCTTTTGCTTTTTTTTTTAGTGAGACCATCATAGCTGGGTCTGCATCTATGTGACCTGGAGGACATGGTTTTTATTTTCCAATGAACATGACGCATCGTGCTGAATTCTCCCTTTGTAGGTAAATTGTGGCCACTTTGGGCTAAGTTTCTCCCCATATGGACTGTGAAGCCATTTGGTCATCCTACAATTTTCATAGTGTTTCTTGCTGCTTCACTGGTAGTTTGGTATTTGCTTCACAAAATACAAGGAGTTCAACTGGGACACAGTGCTATAGTGAGTTCTGTCACATGTGTTGGGTTAGGGTTCTCATGTGAATGCACCAACCAGGCTTCTATCCCTCATAGCTTGTCCCCTTGTCCATAGCAACATGGTTCTAAACATTGCACTGAAACCTCTCCATTTAACAATATGCCTTTACATAGAACATTCTGCTGGTTGCACCATGTCAGTAACAAGTCATTTGGAGCCAATGGTATATCCACATGGCACCACACAGATGTTTTATCATACACCTTCCCACCTCTGCTCTAGGCCCACCACTCAGCAGGCTCCAACTTACTGGTATCTCTTTGCTACACCATTTTCATGAATCCCAGTCAATCAAGGCACTGCCTGATACACTCATTATCAGACGTAAAACATCAAAAGGTTCCCCAGTGCAACCTGGTCTTGGGAAATTAAAATTTTTATGGTATTTATCTAGCAATTTTTCAAGGATGAAGTTGGAGACACTGTGTGTTTCAACTCATTCTGGAACCATTAAATGGTGAGGAAACTCATTTCAATGAAAGCTCTGGAGAACTGTAACAGGAAGTCTTTCCAAAGAGTGACCAAAAGGTCACATGAAGTCAGGCTCATTGAGGTCTACAATGTGAGGTCCATGTTTGTTTTGATTCTCAAATATGGCTGCCATGTCTTTAAGAATAAGATCATGTGATATCCTGGCTGAGATTCCCAGTGCTTTGTGTAAAGCCACCCTAGGCCTATATCTCAGTTTCCAAGTGTGACTCTCATGCATGGCCTCCTAAAATCCCAACACAATTCATGGCAATACTTCTCTAAGGTCAGTTTCAGAACTCAGTCTCTAAGGAGAATCACATCAGATTTCAAACCCAGGTGGACCCAGTCATCTCTTCCAACCGCCACACAAATAACCACAATTGAAACCAAAACACTACCACATGGCCCTCATTTTCTTCCATATAGACACTCTTCATTACCTCTTGCTAGAGGTGTCCATGAAGGGCAAAGTCCAAGACAGTGTCGAAAAAAAGCTCCCTTGCCCATCATTTGCCTAAAGTTTGAGTGGCCTGGACACCCTTCCTGTGAACCAGGAGTGATCCAATAGTCCTGCCTGTAATACTTGTCCTCTTCTCCAATTTGAGTCCTACTGACTATGGGGATTAGATTCTTTATGTGTATTGGAGTCATGAGAAAATGCAAGCGTCAATGGGCTATCCTCTGCTGGGCTTTAAAGAACTCATTTGACCCAAAGGATCCCTATTCTCACTTGAAGGAAGTCAGGAACCTTACAGAGGAAGGCGATAGACTTCATCCACAATGACTACTCTATTGGCCGTTTTGGTTTTAGATGCACATATGGGATCTTTCTTTACATTCATCAGGTGCTGACAATCTAAGCCACAGCCTCAAATAGGGCCAAGCACCTGATTCAGACACATTCCATTTCAAAGCAATTAAGCAAAGACCCACAGGTGATGCCCATTCATTTCCATTTAAATACTGTTTTCTTCAGGCTTCACAAAGGGGTGGCCTGTGGCAAAGACCTTCCTGACTTTCAGGGAAAAAGAACAATAGGTAAGCAAAAGGCCCAACCAGGGTTCCTCCACTGAGACATTAGTAGTCACACTGATATCTGAGTTTTCTGAGATGCTCGCCCTTCCCTTCAGGTATCCAGTACATGGCCATGTGAAAGAGCTTGGTGGTGGTACATATCTTGGAAACAAATCCATGAGCCTATTCTAGAGAGTGGCCAGAATTCAGGAAGAAAACCAGAACATAAGAAAATAGCAGGTGTTGCCCATTGATAAGGCAAGCCCTTCTCCATTCATTAATTGGGCACGATGAATTCTGGGAAGCTTTCTACTAGACAGGACACATCCATTGATGCATTCTTTTTTCTAATGTCTACAACCACGGACACAGTGAGATACACAGACATAGAAACGCATGCCTTGTGAAACGACTTAGTAGAAACATTACACTCCAAACCAACAAACCGTCTTTCCTACCTATTCTCAGATCATGACACAAAACCACAAACTCACACCCAAACCCACAAATGCACCTCCTTTCCCCAAGTAGGTCTGTGACTATCCGGAGTGTCCTCTGACTGCTGTGCCATACTAAATTCCCACAAAATGGCCTTTCCTGTCTCAGATCTGGTCTCCTTGGCCAACTCTGTGAAGTTGTCAGGAGCGAGCGGTGAGCCACTACCTGTTTCTCAGGAAAAGCCCCTCTTCAGAGCTTTCCTGGCATTTGGCCATCCTCACATCAGTAGGTACCAAGAAAGCCTGACTCTGTACTTGGTAATTCCAAACAAGTGAACCCACTGGGAGTGGGACTGGGACTGGCTCTGGATGTCTGGCTTCCTGGATCCCAAGTTCAGAGATTTCATTAACCAAGAAGTGATGTGAGGTATCTTCCTTCAGGAACTGAATGAGGTCACTGCCTTGGCAACCACTTTGTCCTAACAGTTGCTTCCAAGGGTTACATGAGATGGCGGCTGCCCCTACTTCCTGTGACACTCTCACAAGTTAGATTGGTATATCAACCAAAGGAAGCCGGGAACAGCTCTTCACACAGGGGTGGTTTGGTCCATCTTCTCTGCATTAAGAAGAGAGAAGATGAGTGAGACACAACCCTTCATCCTGACCAGTTTGTTTGCCATGGAAAATGACTTTTACTCTCCCAGGTCTTTCATAGCTGCCTACATCTACTCCAGGAATCATTTCTGCATGGACCTTTGAGGTTCTCAGCATGTGGAAGATCCACTACATTCCTGTATTGTAAGACCAACTCTGTCCCTGCTCTTCTGTAACTTTAGATTGAGGGAACAGTGTATGGTTAAGGTTAATAGCATGTTCGATTTGGGTAAGGAATCATTCTGCTAGATGAATAATGGTATTGGGAACCTGAGATATGTATGAGAATATATAGGTGAAATATATGTATGAAAACAGAAATCTAGGTAAGATTTGAAGCGCAGAAGAGCATTGGGCCCTTGATTGGGATACTTAGCTTTGAATTATGTTCTTCACAGATGTGTCAGATTAATCGATATACAATGGCCTAGGACCTTGTACCTTGGATTATTGAATGTAGAAGAGAACATCCACTCAAATATGGATAGTCTGTAGTGAAAGGTTAACAGAATAGGTACTTGTCACTTTCTGTTTTTCTGTATGCTTAACAAAACTTTTTTTCAAATCTTGAGAACTCTTTGCTAATCTTGTTCCCAGAATGTGCTGTCCCCAACTGTAAAACTGCAGAATGTACTCCCTCACCCGTTTGCATGCAAACTGCCCACTCACCCGGACCCATCAATAAACTTTCCTCACTGCCCTCTCCAAGGAAATTATTTAAGCACTGCTTAAGCTGTTCTCAGGGCTCTATGCTCTATTCTCTGAGCCCCAGCATGCTGGATCCCTAATAAACCCTTTGCTGTTGCATACGACAGTCTTTTTGTGGTCTCTTCCTCCTATGCTCACCCGACCTTTACATATGGAGGTTCCACTGAGATCCAGCAGTGGTGGACGAGAGACCCGTGTGTTGTTGCTTTCATTGTTTGTGTATCTTTCATTATGTGACAGAGCACTTCAATGTCTCTATCCCTGACCCATTATCACTGGACTAAATTTTGCTTAAGGGCTCAGGATCTTTCTTTTTCAGTAAAATGTCAGACCTGGCAGACTCTCTGTGCCTCAGAATGGCCCACCTTTGGAGTTGGATGGCCTCTAGAAGGATCTTTCTACTTCCCACTAATTTAAAAAGTCAGAGATATTGTCTTTCAGCCTGGGCCACATAGCCATCTGAATCAACAGCCATATATCTTAACTTGTCAGGACCTCTGCAAATCTTCTCCTCCATGGGTGAAGCCTTTCCTTGCCCCTGCCCCCTCTCCTACTCCTTCCCCCATGATTTCTCAAACCCTCTGCTCTTCTTTCTCCTCCACCCTCTGTTCTCCCTGAGTCACAAGATTCGACTCTACTGGATTCTCCTCCCCCTTCTTATCCTCTGCCTTCATCCCCCAACCCCCATCACTCTCTAAGTGATTCCCCTCCTGCTGACTCAGCCTCTCCGCAATTGGAGGAGCACAGCGCCCTCCAGATAGCTCCCCAGTGGCACACACAGCCCCTCCTTCCCTTGAAGAAGCTGGCCCTGCTAAAGGAACTCGCCAGCAGCGAATGATTGAAAACCCTGGAACTCCCGTGATGCTCCCCCTCTGTCCCTATGGGCCAATGATTGACGATGGTCATGAGGGAAAAATGCAAGCCTACCAGTATTGGCCTTTCTCCGCATCAGACCTACATAACTGAAAAACAGCAAAAGGAAATCACTGAATGGGTAACAAAGCCTGTTGGGTCCATCAATTGGTTAATGCTTACCCTTCCAAGCTTCCTTCAGGAAAGCACGTATGAGGAACAAGACCAGGAAAATTCTGGGAAGTGAACTTTACTAAAATTAAGCATGCAAGGTATGAACTTAAGTATCTCCTAGTCTTTGTAGATACATTTTCAGGATGGATTGAAGCCTTCCCCACACAAAAAAAAAAAAAGAAACAGCACAAATTGTGGTCAAGAAGATCCTGGAAAATATTTTTCCAACATATGGCCTGCCTAAGGTAACGGCGTCTGATAATGGACCTGCATTCGTGGCCCTGGTACGTTAGGGGTTAGCAAAGACCCTGGGGATTAATTGGAATTTTCATTGTGCTTTTGGACCCCAGAGTTCAGGACAGGTAGAAAGAATGAATAGAACCATTAAAGAGACCTTAATGAAATTAAGCTTAGAGACCTGCATAAAAGATTGGACTATGCTCTTGCCTTATGCAGTGTTTCATGCAAGAAATTCTCCCTCTGTTTCTTTGTGTAACCTCACCCCCTATGAAATTGTCTATGGTGCTCCTCCTCCAGTAAGGGACCTAACCCCAACTCTAAGACCTAAGGATCCCTTACACTCCTCCTTGCTTGACAGTCTTTAAGCTCTTGAAAGACCTCAGCGATACCTGTGAAAACAGCTGGCCACTGCCTACCAAACTGGGGACGAGGGGACTCCACACTGAATTCAAGTAAGACACTTCATCTTCGTAAGATGTCATCAGGTATCATCCCTTGAACCCTGCTGGAAAGGACCATACCAGGTGCTACTTATAACACCTACAGTGGTAAAGGTAGACAGAATCACTTCCTGGATCCAGGCCTCTCATCTCAAGCCTGCGCCCTGTCCAGACTCTGGCTGGAAACTGGAAAAGACTGGTAACCCTTTCAAATTGCATATTCACCATGTGGATAAGGCTGTAGACTCTCCCTTTGACCACCAGTAGTCCTAACCCTCATCAGCCCGTTCAGCAGCGATGGCTGATCACAAATCCTACTGGACAAGAAGTATAATGTATCTCGCATATAGCCCCCTTAGGGACCTGCTGGCCATCTCTCCACCCAGACATTTGTCACCTGACTATAGGTCTTTCCTATTGGGATATCCCTGATGAAGAGGATCCCACTAAAATTCCATTAAATCCCTTCCGAACCATAGATAATGGAAACAAACATTATGGATGTAGGGACAGGCAAGCCAGATACAGGTTGGCTATCTTAGATTACTATGTTTAACCGGCAGACTATCAAAGCCACAAACAGCCTCGGCTGTGTGGGTGAAAAGCTGACTTTTTCTGTAAGTCATGGTTATTTGAGCATACAGGGGCTGCCTGATGGAACCCGAACTCCTCATCAAATTCTGTACTCAGCATTGGCCATATTACCAATAAGATAACCAAAATCGATGGCCCACAGAGAGGTCTCTAGATGCTCAAATACTGCATGACCTTTTTAACTTCTGCAAGTGCTCAACAGGGTGAAAGGGTATTCCCCTATGTGGAGGCACTCTCCTTCCTTCACTCACATCCTGTACTATGCTTCTCCAATAGATCCTCACCCTCAGCCTTCTGCTCCAGACTATCCTCTTTCACTCCAACCTGAGCAACCTGATTTCTCCCCTCCAAATACTGGATCAAAAACCCAAAACACCGCCGGTTCTCAGATCATTGCCCCCTTACTGAGTAGCAGGTACTGAGGTACCCCTCCACCCACTCACTCCTCTCTTCTCCTGTCAGCGCCCGCACCGGGTCCCACCAGGTCCTCTTACCAGCTAACCCAAAGCTCAAAAAAACTAAGGAGAGCCCTCAGACCCCTATCCAAATATAATTAAAATGGCCTTTAAAGTTGTTTTGTAATCACTGATAACAGGTTAATAAGAATTTAAAGTCCCTCACAGGCTTTTTGGGATACTCACTCCCGTCTTCCCCTCTGGTCTACCTGTAAAACTGCTCAAGTTTTGTTGCTAGTAATATCCCAAACCCCTTTCCCATTATTCTTTTACAATTCTCAATCTCATTCTCAGATCCACGAAGCTGCTCTCAGCCCTGACCTCCTCGTCTTCCCCGTCTGTACCAGGCCCACATTAAAGTCTTAACTGACCTTCTCCAGAAGTCTTCACCATGGCTGACTTTAGGACTTTCAGCAAAAGAGTCCCTATAATAGATTTCAGTGTAGATGAACTTTCTCTTTTTCGTTGCCCTGTTCCACTTGAACACTGGCTCAAAAAAAATCAGCACTCCTAAGCTAGAAATCCCCTTACTAGTTTTTCACAAATAATGTGAACATGGCCTCTGGCCTTGAGCTGGTGCTTCACAGAGATGGCAACATTTCTAAGATAAAGAAGTTACCAACTCGGCTCCATGGTAACAGCTGGCAGGGGGAAAAAGAAAGGGAAGTAAAAGCTCTCTCCCACCCAGTTGTCTTTGAAAAGTTAACTTGCCCAGAAGAGAGGAAAAAACAGAAACAAAAACAGCTTTTGGGGAAATTCTGCAGACTGTAAATTTTTGAGCCCCTTCCCTAACATGTTGGGTACAAAATTTTGAAACTACCTAAACTTGGGATTCAGAAGATTAATTGATTACAACTGAAGCAATGCTCTCTGAATCCGGTTGCAACAACTAGGAATGTTTACCTGTCTTTGGTGCTATCTTATTTGCATTGCCTTGTCCGTCCCTACAACAGTATACTTCTATATACTTAAACATTTTTTATGATTTCATGAAATGGGCAACGGATGTGATTAATTGTGTAATGGTGCAGATGTTTCCCAGAGTGCTCTATCATGACACAGGTTCATTAGAAGATCAAATGGGGGGGGGGCATACAACCCGGTTTCACTGGGAACATATGGCCCTCACTTTAGCCATTCTATAAGGAATAGGAGTTGCTGCAGGTGTAGGCACAGGAACCACTGCCCTGGTCCATGGGACACAACAATTGACCCAATTAGAAGCAGCAATAGACCAAAACTTAAAAATATTAGAAACCTCCATCACAGCTTTGCAGGAATCTTTAACCTCTCTCTCTGAAGTTCTTTTACAGAACAGTTGAGGGTTGGACCTCCTCTTCATGAGAGAAAGGGGCCTTTGTGCTGCATTGAGGGAAGAATGTTGTGTTTATTCCAACCATACTGGAGCTGTAAAAAAATTTATGAGTAAATTAAAAAGACACCTTGAAGAGCATCAATGAGAGAGAGAGAGGCCCAAAAAGGGTGGTTTGAGTAATGGTTCACATAGTCCCCCTGTTTGACTACGTTTTTATCCACCCTGGCCTGTCCAATAATAATCTCCATATTATTGCTAACTATAAATCCCTGTTTGCTCAACCATGCAATTTTTTTTTCTCCAAGCTCAAATTGGACAAGTTAAACTTATGGTAATACCCCACTAGCAGACATAGAATGTGACACCCCCCAATGATCACTTTTATGATTAAAAGTAGCCAGAAGAAGAAGTGGGGAATGAAAGGTAAATAAAATAGGTACTTGTCACTTCCTGTTTTTCTGTATGGTTAACAAAACACTGTTTTAATCTTGAGAACTTTTGCTAAATTGTTCCCAGAATGTCCTGTCCCCAACTGCCAAACTTCAGAATGCACTCCCTCACCTGGTTGCTTGCAACCCGCCCACTCACCCTGACCCATCAATAAAATTCGCTCCCTGCCCTCCCCAAGGAAAGTATATAAGCTCTGCTTAAGCTCCTCTCAGGGCTTTCTGCACTATTCAAGTGAGCTCTGAGCCCACGCATGCTGGACCCCCAATAAACCATTTGCTGTTGCATGAGATAGTCTTTTGGTGGTCTCTTCCTCTGAAGCTCGCCCAATGTCTACTTGGATGATTGAATATAGAAGAGAACATTAAGTAAAAAAGGGATAATCGGTAGGATTAGGAAGATAGTCGTTAGGTTTAGGAAGAACAATGAGTATAGGTTTTGGAAAAAAATGTTCTTTAACAATAGGGTTTCATTTAGAGTGTGAATGTGAATGTCAGCCCATGTGAAGAGTAAGTCACAATGGTGAACTGGAGAAAATATGTAGGAAAACAGATATCAATAGGGACATTACGAAATCAGACAAAGTATTAAGTGGGTGATAAGATTAGACATTTTCAACAGGGTTGAGTTTGAAGATATAATCTTAGGCATAAAACAATATGTAGTCACCAATTGGATTGATATTTGAGAGCATTAGGAAACCTGGACATGGCTGTGTTTAGTAATCCATGTTCACTTTCAATTTAGGCTTTGGTACAATCAGAAGTGTGACCTTGCATTTTGTGTCCAGAATTTTACTGTAATGAAATGTATATGTAGATCAGGTGACATGAGTAATTCTTCCACCATTTCTTAAAGCAATATTTTGAAGATGAATAAGTTAGTATTGGGGTTACAAAGAGGTGTACCCTGTGTCTATGAATATAGAGATAATGCATGAATAGACGATACTGTGAATAAATAATATAACTGGTTCCACTTTAAATAATGCAATGGATTCATAACTTAAAATATATAAGAAATGTTATATTGATATACGTACATTCATTCCAACTAGTTATACATCTAATGGTAAAATTAAGGTAATGGTTTATCATGAAGGGTGTTTGAGTTTTGCTTCAAAAGTGATTATGGAAATCAAAAATAATGTGTTTGGAAAGAAGTCTCATGAAAAGACCCGTCAAGAAACATGGAAAAATACATGTGTTCTGAAGCAGGAAGTGATTGAAAGTGAAACAAATGCCTCTAAATTTGCGAACTTGTAGATGAAATATATATCCTATAATGTGCATTAACTGAAGAAATAGTAATGTACCGGTTTTGAATCAAAATGAATGTCAAAATACACATCATGTCCCATAGAAACCAATTTGCATTGATGTTAATCTGGGTCAGTTACTGTATTAATATTAGGGTTTGTATGCACCATTCACTGAAGATACATTTTAGTACTAGGAAACAAATATCTATTTCAGGTGGATGAATATTTCTGAGGATAATCTTGTGAAAATTTGATTATAAATCCACATATATGAATATGAATGAATTTAAGGAATGTATAATAAGACACATGTATTTCATATTTTGAAAAATCTGGAGACTTTGTGTATATATATATATATATATATATATATATATATATATATATATATATATACACACACACACAGACACTAAAAAGCAGCAATATATATGCCAATCAAAATTCACCATGAAATATATATCATACACAGATCCAAAAATATTCATTTTGCTGAACAAGGATTTATGTATAATGTTGTTCAATTAGGAATCTCACCCAGAGGTCGAATTTTGACTTCCAACAGCGTTTAGGAGACGTTATCTCTTCTCACAATTTGTTTCTGCCAAATCAGCAACCTCACAAGAATGTACGTTTGTACCTTGTAGGATTCTATATGTGCATATTAAAATACATGTGCAAATAGGCTACAGAGAAAGTGAGACAGGAATTCACATATTTGATAACTTTAAAAACACATGGAGAACAATTTCAACAAAAAATTGACTAGATTTATAACTCCTACACTATATAATGCAAAAGGCAAATCCAACTATACACCATGCCTCCTCTGAACTCCTTGTATTTCTATTCTGTTTCGATTATTCTTCTCCATCATATTAGGATAAGTAGTCAGAGTCTAGAGGGTATGGGTTAGTGTCAGGGATTCAGTATTTCGAATGGAAAATTGGAAAAGTTATCCAATGTTTATGTAAATGTGTGCTACGAAAAATCTTCCCACTCTCATCCAGAACAATGCCTTGACATTACCTTCACCGCAAGTAAGACACAATTAGAGGAGAAGAGTTCGAAAATCTGTGAATACACATCAGGAATGGAATATGCTCACTTGTTCACAAACTTGAAGGTGGTGGAGGAGTTTACAGAAGTAAGGGACAGGATAAACACTCCACAAAAATGGAGCTTTGCTGGCCTAAAGACTTCTTGAGAAACTGCCACTGAGGTTGGGCACTTGAAATATATGTTGTTGTCAGGAGCTTTAGCTTCCTTTGTAGTGAGACCATTAAAGCTGGTTTTGCATCCATTTGACCTGATGGACATTGTTTCTTATTTTCCAATGAAAATGAGGCATCAGTGCTGAATTCTCTCTTTGTAGGTATACTGTGGCCACTGGGGGCTAAGTGTCTCCCCCTGTGGACTTTGAGGCCATTTGTTCATCCTCCACTTTTTGTGGTGTTTCTTGCTGCTGCACTGGGAGTTTAGAATTTGCTTCATGAAATACAAGGAGTTCAAATGGGACGCAGTGCTAGAGGGACTTGTGTCACGTGTGGTAGGTCAGGGTCTGCAGGAGAATGCACCAACCAAGCCTCTATCCCACATAGCTTGCCCCCTTGAACATAGCAAACTCATTCTGAACACTGTCCAGAAAACTCTCCATATAACAAGATGCCTTTACATAAAAGGGTCTGCTGGCTACACTATGTCAGTCACAAGCCATTTGGAAGTCAATGGCAGATCCACATTACCCCACCACAGATGTTTTATTACGCACCTGCACACCACTGCTCTAGGCCCACTTCTCAGCAGGCTCCAACTTACTGGCATCACTGTTCTACACCATTTTCATGAAACCCAGTAAATCAAGACACTGTATGATATACTCATCAGCAACAGGACATCCAAAGGTTCTCCAGTGCCACCTGGTCATGAGAATTTCAAAAATTTCATGGTATTTATTTAGCCATTTTTCAAGGATGTAGTTGGAGGAACTGTGGGTTTCAATTCATTCAGGAACCAAAAAATGGTGAGGAAGCTCATTTCAATGAAAGCTCTGGAGAACTCTCACAGGTAAGGCTTCCCAAAGAGTGGCCAAAAGGTCACATGAAGCCAGGCCCATTGTGGTCTACAATGTGAGGTCCATGTGTGTTTTGACTCTCAACTATGGCTGCAAACTTTTTCAGAATAAAATGATGTGATTTCCTGAGTGAGATTCCCAGTGCTCTGTGGAAAACCAACCTGGGCCTAGATCTCAGATTCCAAGGGTGACTCTCATGCGTGGCCTCCTAAAATCCCAACACAATTCATGGCAATTCTTCTCTGAGGTCAGTTCCAGAACTCAGTCTATAAGGGGAAATCACACAAAAGTTCAATCCCTGGTGAACCCAGTCATCTCTTCCAAATGCGACACAAATGACCACAATTAAAACCAAAACACTCCCTCATGGCCCTCATTTTCTTCCATATAAACACTCATCATAACCTCTGGCTATAGGTTTCCATGAGTGGCACAGCTCAAGACAGTGTCCAAAATATGCTCCCTTGCACCTCATTTGCCTAAAGTCAGGGTGGCCTGGACACCCTTCCTGTGAACCATGAGTGATCAAATAGGCTTGCCATTAATACTTCTCTGCTTTTAGTATTTGAGGCCTACTGACTGTCAGGTATAGATTCTTTATTTGATTTGGAGTCATGAGAAAACACTAGCACATCTGCAGGGCTTTGAAGAACTCATTTGACCCAAGGGTCCCTATTCACACTTGATGGAGGTCAGAAACCTAACAGAGGAAGGTGAGAGACTTCATCTACAATGACTGATCTTTTGCATTTTGGTTATGGATGCACACATGGGATCTTTCTTTAGATCCATCAGGTGCTGAGAATCTAAGCCACTGCCTCACACAGGGCCAAGAGGCTGATTCAGACACTTCCCTTTCCAAAGCAATTAAGCAAAGAGCCATAGGTGTTCCCCATTCATTTCCATTTGAATAATGATTTCCTCAGGCTTCACATGGGGGTGGACTAAACAAAAGACCTTATTTACATTCAGGGCTATAGAACAATAGGTACGCAAATGGCCCAAAGCAGGGTTTCTCCACTGAGACTTTCCTGGTAACACTGATATCTCAGTTTTCTGAGATGCTCCCATTCCCTTTAGCTATCCAGTACATGGCCATGTGACAGAGCTTGGAGGTGGTACATATCTTGGACACAAAACCATGAGCCTATTATGGAGAGTGTCCAGAATTCAGAAAGAAAACCAGAAATTAGGAAGATAGTAGGTTTTGCCCATTGATAAGGCTAGCCGCAGTTCATTCATAAATTGGCAGGATGAATACTGGGAAGCTTTCTACTAGATGGAACACGTCCGTTGATGCATTCTCTTTTCTAATACTACAACCACGGGCAGAGTGGGATACACAGACATAGAAGCACTCACCTTGTCAAAGAACATACTAGAAACAGTCCACTCCAAACGAAACAAATCGCCTTTCCTACCTATTCTCAGAACATGAGACAAAGCCACAAATTCATATCCACATCCACAAAGGCACTTCCTTCCCCCATGTAGGTCTGTGACTATCCGGAGTGTCCAATGACTGGTGGGCCATACTATTTTTCCACGAGATCGACTTTGCTGTCTCAGTTCTGGTCTCCTTGGCCAACTCTGTGAAGTTGTCAGAAGCCAGTGGTGAGCCACTATCTGCTTTCTCAGGAAAGGCCCCTCTTCAGAGCTTTTCTGGCATTTGGCCATCCTCACATCAGTAGGTACTAAGAAAGACTGACTCTTCCCTTGGTAAATCCAAACAAGTGAGACCACTGGGACTGGGACTGGGACTGGCTGTTGTTGCCTGTCTTCATGAATCCCAAGTTTATAGAGTTCCATTACTAAGGAAGTTATGTGAGGTAACTTCCTTCAGGAAGTGAATGAAGTCACTGCCTTGGCAACCACTTTGTCCTAACAGTTGCTTCCAAGGGTCCAATGAGATGGAGGGTGCCCCTATTTCTGTGACATTTTCACAAGTTAGAATGGTATATCAACCATAGGCACCCGGGAAGAGCTCGCCACACAGGCCTGGTTTGGTCGATCTTCTCTACATTAAGATGAAAGAGGCTGATTCAGACACATCCCTTCATCCTGACCATGTTGTTTACCATGGAAGTTGACTTTTCCTCCCTCAGGTCTTTCATTGGTGCCTACAACTTCTCCAGGGATTATTTTGTCATGGACCTTTGAGGTTCCCAAAAGGTGGATGATCCCCTTCACTCCTGTATTGTAAGACCAAATCTGTCCCTTCTTTTCTGTAAAGTTAGATTGCGGGAACAGTGTATGGTTAGGGTAATAACAGGTTCGATTTGGGTTAGGAATCATTCTGTGAGATGAATAATGGTATTTGGAACCTGTGACAGTTACAAGAATATACAGGTGAAATGTAAGTATGAAAACAGAAATCTAGGTAAGATTTGAAGCCCAGAAGAGCATCGAGGACTTGATTGGTATACTTAGCTTTGAATACCTTCTGCACAGATGTCTCAGATAAATCGATATACAATGGCATAGGACCTTGTAAATTGGATGATTGCAAGTAGAAGAAAACATCCACTCAAGAAAGGATAGTCGGTAGGATTTGGAAGATAGTCAGTATGTTTCGGAAGAAGAGGGAGTATAGGATTTGACAAAAAGTTCTTTAGCAATAGGGTTTCCGGTAGAGAGTGAATGTAAATGTCACCACATGTGAAGAGTCAGACACAATGATGAACTGGGCAAAATATATAGGGAAGCAGATATCATTAGAGACATTAAGAAATCAGGCAATGTATAAATTGACTGATAGGATTAGACATTTTCAACAGGGTACAGGTTCAATATACAATCTTAGTAAGAAACAAATATTTACTCACCAATAGGATTGACATTTGAGAGCATTAGGCAATCTGGACTTGTATGTTTTTAGTAATCCATGTTCACTTTCCATTTAGGCTTTGGTACAATCATAAGTGTGAACTTTGCATATTGTGTCCAGAATATTACTGTGATAAAGTGTATATGTAGATCAGGTGACATGAGTATTTCGTCCACCGTTTCTGTTGGCAATATTTTGAAGATGTATAAATTAGTATTGGGTGTACAAATAGGTGTACCCTGTGTCTATGAATATAGATATAATGAATGAATATAACATACTGTGAATAAATAATATAACTGGTTCCAACTTTAAATACTGGATTGAATTGATATCTGAAAATATGCAGGAAATCTTATATTGATATACATGCATTCATTACAACCATTTATACATTTAATGGTAATATTAGGGTTATGGTTTATCATGAAGTGTGTGTGAGTTTTGCTTCAAAAGTGATTATTGAAATCTAAAATAAAAAGAAGTCTCATGAAAAGACCAGTCAAAAAACATGGAGGAATACTTGTGTACTGAAGCAGGAAGTGATTGAAAGTAAAACAAAGGCCTATAAATTTGTGAACTTGTGAATGAAATATATATGCTATGATGTGCATAAACTGAAGAAATAGTCATGTAACAGTGTTGAATAAAAATGAATGTAAAAATACACATCATGTCCCACAGGAATCTACTTGCATTGATGTTAAAGTGGGTCAGTTACTGTAGAAAAAATAGGATTTCTATGCACCATTCACTGAATTTAGATTTCAGTACTAGGAAACAGTATGTATTTAAGGTGGATGAATATTTCTGAGAATAATTTTGTGAACATTTGATTATAAATCCACATACATGAATATGAATGCATTTAGGGATTGTATAATAAGACACATATATTTTATATTCTGAAAAATCTGGAGAGTATATATATATACACACATGCACATGCACAGACATTAAAAGGTTGCAATATATATGCCAATCGAAATTCATCATGAAATATATATCATCCAGAGATCCAAATATATTCATTTTAGTGAACATGGATTTATGTATTATGTTGTTCAACTAGGAAGATCACCCATAGTTTTAATTTTCAATTCCAAAAACGTTTAGGAGGAGTGATCTCTTTTCACAATTGGTATCTGCCAAATCAGCCACCTCACAAGAATGTACGTGTGACACCAGGTCGGATTCTATATGTGCATACAAAAATATATGTGCTGAATGGGATACCGATAATGGGAGACAAGAATTCATATATTTGGTAACTTTAAAACACATGGAGAACTATTTCAATTTAAAATTGACTAGATTTATAACACCTACCCTTCATCAAGCAAAAGGTATATCCAACTATACACCATGCCTCCTCTGAACTGCTTGTATTTCTATTCTGTTTGGATTATTTTTCTCTATCACATTAGGATTGCCGCAGTCTAGCTGGGCACAATTCAGGAGCCACTTGTCAAAAGAAACTAACTTTATTTTTAGAACCACACATGCCAAAATAATACCTCGTCGGGAAAAACCCTCAGAGCCCAACTGCCACCACCGGCTTCCCACAAGCCTCTCAACCTCCCCACTCCTCGTGCTCTTGAGGTCGATTGGCTGGGTCATGTGGGCAGAGCCAAAAAGTTCACCCAGTGAGGAACTCCGTAGTCTGAAAGGGTGGGGAAATAGCCCAATGAGCATCACCACAGAAGAGCCATCAGCTAGATGTTGCTGGGGCTTCTGTGAGCCAATAATCAGCTTGCAGTCTTAAAGGGTGGGGAAATAGCTTAATGAGCATCTTCAATGAGCATCACCACAGAGGAGCCAATGAGCTAGATGTTGCTGGGTCTGCTGTGAGCCAATCTTCAGCTGGTAGTCTGAAAGTTTGCTTTGGCCCCTTTGGATGTGGCTCTCAACATCTCCCCCTCTCTGTTTAAACAACAAGCATGTGGCTTAGGGCTTGTGCCTGCCTTAGGTTGTCCAATAGTACATATGGTCCTTACCCATTATCGAATGAGCTGACCTTTAGGTGTAAGCCTCCTGTCTTAGGTAGGTACCATTGCAATTGGTTCTTACCTGTCACTGACTACAGGTCCAGTATACAGCCACACCTGTGGAGAGGTCTTTGTACCAGCGGGTGGGTGAGGTTCTTTGCCTCACCTCTATTGGCCCCCAAATTTTAGCTGAATGACCATGACAAGCAGAAGGGAGGAGGATACACCAAGCCAATTGACGGCTCCTTTTGGAAAAATTGTACCACCGATGACATCATCAGCAAAAATACCACAACACTACCACAAGTTGCTGCACCAACAGATAGTTCACAATGCATGCAGGTGAGTTCACAATGCATACAAGTGATACATAGTCCAGGCAAGTTCTATAAGCAGTTCAGTGATTGCTATTGCAGAAGCTGTAGATTGGTTTTATCTTTGTCTTCACAGGCACTGAGATGAAGATAGGAATTCTGGCAATAATGCCTAAAGAAAATATTATGTAACATTCCAGAAGGCACTAAAAGGATACAATTTTCTTAACAATTTACATTGTATTGAAGAAAATTATTAAATAAAATGAAAAGGAAAGGTGAAAGTAAACAAACAGATCTGTTAAGCTCCTTTATTGTTCACATTTTAAAACAGTCCTCAACTGGTGTTTACCCAATTTAAATTAAAACATTTACATCACGTGAATAAAAAAAATATTTGGATCTGTAATAAAATAATAAAATAGATATTGAAAAAAGCATCCTGGTTCTGTCACAGATGTAAGAATAGCCAAATTGGAGTTCTGGATATCAGCTGTTATGTATTTGAGCCAAATCATCTTCTTTTTGGTCTGTAGACATCTCTTTAGTTAATCTCTCTGGAATCAAAATCTGTTGATGTTCTCCCTGTGGAAACACACAAACAGACCCCCGACTCCAGAAAATCACTGGGTCAGGACCTTAGTTAATCTCTCTGGAATCCAAATCGGCTGCTGTTCTCCCTGTGGAAACACATAAACAGACCCCCGACTCCAGACAATTACTGGGTCAGGACCTTTCCATTGTTCTGTTAGAATATCCTTCCAAAGTACCTTGGGCTTATGTACATTTTTAGGGCACATATGCCTTTCCGCATCACTAAGCCCTGATGAATCCAAATTTTAAAACTTTAGAGTAAAAAGGGTTATTTTAAGTTTATCTTTGGGGAATATATACCCCTTTCCAATTCCTTCTTTTTGCTTTAATAAGTACGTTTTAATAGTTCGATGAGCTCTTTCAACTATGCCTTGTCCCTGCGGATTGTATGGGATTCCTGTTATATGAGTAATGCCAAATGATGAGCAAAATTGTTTAAAAGGGGTAGAAGTATAACCGGGGGCATTATCTGTTTTTAACTGTTTTGGAATGCCCACAGTATCAAAATTTTATAAGCAATGAGCTATACCATCTTTAGTTTTTTCTCCAGCATGAAGGGAGCCCATCAAAAATCCAGAAGAAATATCAACTGTAACATGCAAATATTTTAATTTTCCTAATTCTGGCAAGTGTGTGATGTCCATCTGCCAAATATGGTTAGGTATCAATCCTCTAGGATTGACTCCAAGATTAACTTGTGGTAAAAACGTCACACAGTTTTGTCATTGTTTTATATTTTGTCTAGCTTGTTCCTTAGTTATTTTAAAACTCTTTTGTAAAGTATTAGCATTGACGTGGAAATTTTTATTAAAATTTATAGCTTCTTCTAATGCAGAGAAAATATGTATGTATGTCATGTGTAGCTTTATCTGTTAAATCATTGCCCAAACTAAGGGCTCCAGGCAATCCTGTATGTGTCCTGATATGTCCTATAAAGAACGGATCTTTTCTGTCCCAGATTAGACTTTATATAGTGGAATGCAAAGAGAAAACAGTAGAGGAAGGGGAAATCCTACCACCATCTTCAAGTAATACTATCGCACTAACTATATACTTATTATCTGAAAATAAATTAAATACAGATGCTTTAAGCATCACAAAAGCTTGTAATACTGCATTAAGCTCTACATTTTGAGCTAATTGTTTGGGTACTAAAAATTTGAAAGTTTGATCAGGTGTAACTATTGCTGCTGTACCATTATTTGACCCATCAGTGAATATATTTGGAGCAATTATAATAGGTGTTTTTCTTGTCATTTTTGGAAAAATTACATGATGCGATGACCAAAAAGACAATAAAGGATTAGATGGTAAGTGGTTATCAAATGAAACATTAGATTTGCACATGATTATTGCCCAAGTATTTAACTCATTATCTAGCTCATCAATTTGATTCATAGTATATGGAGTAATAATTTTATTGAGAGAAATTCCAAACACTCCCTTTGCTGCTTTTATTCCTTTGAGCATTAATTGTCCTACAGCCTCAGTATACCTAGTAAGAATAGTGTTAGGAGAATAAGATAAATGTATCTGTAATAATGGACCTTCTTGCCAAAAATACTTCTGTAGGAATATTTTTTTGTTGGTAGTACAATAAATAATAAAGGAAAACTTATATCAATTCTATCCAAATGAATATTTTTCATAAATGTTTCAATGATTTTTAATGCCTTTCTTGCTTCAGGTGTTAACATTCGGTGTGCATTTGGATCTGATGGACCTTTTAGGATATCAAATATAGGTTCCACCTTTCCTGTTGGTATACCTAGATAAGACCTTATCCAATTTATGTCTGCTAATAACTTTTGAAAGTCATTAAGTGATTTGAGTTGATCTATTCGTATTTGAATTTTTGGTGAATGGACCATGGTTGAGGATAATAGAACTCCTAAATAATTACCTGGAAAATTTAATTGTACTTTATCTATTGCTATCTCTAGTTTATAATTTTTTAATAAGTTTGTAAGTTTGGCATAACATTCTAGCAATGTGTTTTTAGCTTTCTGTGCTAATAATACACCATCCATATAGTGAAATATTTGTAATTCAGAATTTTGATTTCTATGTGGCTGGATTAATTTGTTAACATAAATTTGACAAATAGTTGGGCTGTTAGCCATCCCTTGAGGGAGTATTTCCATTAGGATCTCTTATCAGGACCTTCATGATTCAGTGCAGGGATAGTAAATGCAAAACGTGGACTATCCTCAGGATGAATTGCAATTGAATAAGAACAAACTTTAATATCTATAACTAAAACATACCAGGTTTTTGGCAAAGCAGAACATTGAGGAATTCACAATTGAGCAGGTCCCATAATAACCATCTCATTTTTAATGGCTCTTAAATCTTGCAATAATCTTCATTTACCAGATTTCTTTTTGAGGACAAAAATGGGAGTATTATGGGGAGACAGAGACGGCTTTATATGTCCTTCCGCTAATTGTTGCTTTACTAGATCATGGGTTGCTTGTACCTTTTCTTTAGTCAGGGGCCACTGAGGAACCCATACTGGCCTTTCTGATTTCCAAGTAATTTTTATTGTCTCAGTGACCCTTTCTTAAAATCAAACCCATGTCTGTCTGTTCCTTGATATATTTGTATTGGTGCTGCTATAACTTGTTATTGTTTTTCTAATCTTTTTCCTTTCCTAAAACCTTGTCTAGTCATAATAGTGGGTGCATTTTGGTTGATGTTATTTGTTAATGTCAAACGTAATTGATCTATGACATCTCATCCCCATAAAGTTACTGGAAGATGATCCAATACATATGGCTGTATAGTTCCTTCACATCCTTCAGGATCCTTCCAAACTAATACCATTGCACTTTTATGGGGATTAGTTGCCACTCCTTGGCCTCGAAGCATTTGAATGGCTTGTTGTAATGGCCAATTTCTTGGCCATTCTTGAAGAGATGATGCTAAGTTCTGCACCTGTATCCAGTAGCCCATTCCATTCATGTCCTTGAATATTTAGTTTTAGCATGGGGCGAGAATCAAAATTTAAAGAAAGCATAGCCCAATCTATACCTGTGGAGCCTAATCCCTTGGCACCTCTTTCTACAGCATGACTGGAAAATTTATCATGTAGGCTTGGTATTATTAGTAACTGTGCTATTCTATCTCCTGGTGAAATTACTGATATACCCTTTGGAGAACTGGCTATAATTTTCATTTCACCTTCATAATTGGGATCAATTACCCCAGGACTTATCATAAGTCCTTTTAGATTAGAAGAGCTCTGTCCCAATAATAAGCATACTGTTCCTTGGGGAAGAGGTCCTTTTACCCCTGAGGGAATGATTTGAACTCCCATCTCTGGAGTTAGTACTGCTCTGGCAGAGGTGCAGATGTCCAACCCTGCACTCCCTCTGGTTTGTCTGATGAGGTATCTGATGGACAATGTGTCCTGGGCACTACACTGATTGGGTTGCTGGGTTCTTTCTATGCTCCGTATATTTATGGTTTTGGGCCCCAGAGCATTGGGCGCCCCTGTCCATTTTTTGGCTCCGTAGCTAGATGCCTTTTTCCATGATATCATGGATAAACACCTGGTACTTGTTCGTTTTTTGATAATGGAGTACCCTCTATGGTGGTTTGAGAATGGCATTTACTAGCCCAATGTCTCCCTCTACGGCATAGTGGCAAAATACCCGGTATTCTACTCCTTGATACCTAGTTTAAACAATCCTCCAATGGGGCAATTCCTTTTAAAATGTCCTGTTTGTTCACAATTGTAGCATGTTCTTTGCCTGGCATCTAAAGCCTGTTTTACTGCAGCTGCCACAACTTGCTCTTGTTCTAAAGCCTGTTTTATTGCAGCTCCCATGACTTGCTCTTGTTCATTAATGTCTCTACATTATTTCACATATGTTTTTAAATCTTTATGTTTCCATGGTCTAATGACTTCTCTACACCAACGATCCGCTTGCTCATAAGCCAGTTGTTTTAGTAATGTCATTGCTTGTTCTGTATTCCCCAAAACTCTGGTAGCTGTTTGAATCAGCCTATCTACAAATTCAGCATAAGGTTCATTTGCTCCTTGTATTCCCTTAGATAATTGACCTTGTAAACCTCCATATCCTTATAAAGTCTTCCATGCCTTAACTGCATCTACAGCAATTTGTGCGTATACAACAGGATCATATGCAATTTGTTGCTGCTGATCCTCATAAGGTTCCTTTCCTAAAAACATATCAAGATTTCTCTGAGGATAACCAGCTGTTGCATTTCACCTAGCCGTCTCCTTGCAAAATTCCTCATTGGCAACCTTCCATAACAGGTATTGTCCCCCATTTAGCACAGCTTTACACATATTAGCCCAATCTGCTGGCGTCATTTTCAAGTTGTTAATGTATTTGACCATGCTTACAGTGAAGGGTGTTTGAGGACCATAGGTTGTTACAGCCTCTTTTAGCTGCTTCACTGTTTTGAAATTTAAAGCACAGTGAACTCCCTGCACTCCTGCATCAAATACAGGGCATGTTAATATTTGAGATCTTGTCTCAGGATCCCAACAATCAACTGCCAGGGTTGGGGGCCTTCCAGTGTATGGAGGTGGCCTTGTTAGTTGGACACTTACGTCCTTTAAAGATAGAAAGTTGTTAGTAGCAGTTTCTTCAGAGCTGGTGCTGTTGGCTGGACACTTACACCCTCTGGTGATTGAAAGGTGATAGTAGCAGTATCCTGTTGTAACTTTCCCCCTGATGGCTTTTTCTGCTTTACACTTTCTTTCTCTGTCTCGCGAGCATGAGAGGCATTCTCTTTTACTTGAATTTTTTCCTCTGTCTGACTAGTTCGAGTGACCTTCTCTTTTAATTGAATTTTTCTTCTGTCTGACTAGTTCAAGAGACTTTCTCTTTTATTTTATTTTTTCCTCTGTCTGGGTAGCTCGAGAGACCTTCTTTTTTACTTGAATTTTTATCTCTGTCTGACTAGCTCGAGAGACTTTCTCTTTTACTTGAATATTTCTACTATAACTATAATACAACCCAAAAAGAAAACACCAAACAAAACTGAACCAGAATGAAACAAATGTGGAACAACAGGATATCATTTTAATAGCTTTTCTATCCTCCTGAAATGGCCATCTGTCCTTTCTCTCTATCTGTTCCTCAGATGTGAGCGGTTTTTATTTCATCTTACCCATCTCCAGGGACAGGCAACTTAAAATAAAAGTGAAGCAAAACAAAAGAGGAATCTTAAAACGACTACCCATCCTCTCGCCCTGCCTTCAGGGGTGAGCAGTTTACGTTATCACTTACCCTCACTCATTCCCCTAGCGGCCCACCAAATGCCACTGTCTGTCTGGGCACAATTCAGGAGCCACTTGACAAAAGAAACAAACGTTATTTTAAGAACCACACACGCCAAAAAAAACAGCTCCTCAGGAAAACTTTTAGAACCCAACTGCCACCACCGGCTTTTCACAAGCCAGCAGTGACCTACCTCACTTACTTGTTGATGGAACTCTCTGAACTGGAAGCCAGGCACACAGAGCCAGTTCCAGCCCCAATCCCAGTGGACTTATTGTTTGGATTTACAAAGGAAAGTGTCAGTTTTTCTTGGTAGATTCTGATATGAGGATGGCCAAATGCCAGGAGACCTCTGAAGTGGAGCCTTTCTGAGAAAGCAGGTAATGGCTCACCACTGGCTCCTGACAACTTCACAGAGTTGGCCAAGGAGACCAGATCTCAGACAGGACCCGCCATTTCGAGGGAACGTAGTATGGCCCACCAGTCAGAGGACACTCTGGATAGTCACAGACCTACTTGGGGGAAGGAGGTGACTTGTGGGTGTGGGTGAGAGTTTGTAGTTTTGTCTCATGTTCTGATAATAGACAGGAAATTCAGAATGTTTGGTTTGGAGTGGATTGTGTCTAGTAAGTCCTTTGACATGGCAAGTGTTTCTAAGTCTGTATATCTCTCTGTGTCCGTGTTTGTAGACCATAGAAAAGAGAATGCATCAATGAATGTGTCCTGTCTAGTACAAAGCTTCCCAGTATTTATCCTGGACAATTTATGAATGGACTGTGGCTTGCCTTATGAATGGGCAACACCTACTATCTTACTAAGTTCCTGTTTTCTTCCTGAATTCTGGCTACTCTCCAGGATAGGCTCATGATTTTGTGTCCAAGATATGTACCACCTCCAAGCTCTGTGACATGGCCATGTACTGGATACCTGAAGGGAATGGGAGCATCTCAGAAGCTCAGACATCAGTGTGACTTGTAAAATCTCAGTGGAGAAACCCTGCTTTGGCCCATTTGCTTACCTTTTGTTCATTTGCCCTGAATGTCACGAAGGTCTTTGTCTCAGGCTACACATCTGTGAAGCCTGAAGCTAACAGTTTTTAAATGGAAATGAATGGGCATCACCAGTGTCTCTTTGCTTAATTGCTTTGGAAAGGGATGTGCCTGAATCAGCCTCTTGGACCTGTGTGAGGCTGTGGCTTAGATTCTCATCACCTGATGGTTCATTCCATGTGTTAATCCAAAATCAAAATGGCCAAAAGAGCAGTCCCTGTGCATGAAGTCTCTTGCATTCCTCTGTAAGGCTCTTGACCTCCATCAAGTGAGAATAGGGATCCTTTGGTTCAAATGAGTTCTTTAAAGCCCTGGAGAGTCTAAAACAGAGGTTCTTGGGTTTTCTCATGAATCCAATTCACATAAAAAAATCTATACCCGACAGTCATTAGGCCTCAAATTGAAGAAGCAGAGCCGTATTAAAGGCAGGCCTATTTTATCACACCTGGTTCACAGGAAGGGTGTCCAGGCCACCATGACTTTATGCAAATGAGGGGCAAGGGAGCTAATTTTGGACACTGTTTTGGGATTTGCCGCTCATGGAAACCTCCAGACAGAGCTTCGGATGTGTGTATATATGGAAGAAGATGAGGGCCATGTGGGAGTGTTTTGGTTTTAATTGTGGTCATTTGTGTGGTAGTTGGAAGACATGACTGGGTCCACCTGTGATAAAACCTGGTGTGATTCCCCTTAGAGATTGAGTTCTGGAATGAACCTCAGAAATATTACCATGAATTGTGTTGGGATTTTAGTTAGCCACGCATGAGAGCCACCCTTGGAAGTCGATCTAGGCCCAAGGTTGCTTTCCACAGAGCACTGGGAATCTCAGCCTGGATATCACATGGTTTTATTCTGAAAGACATGGCAGCCATAGTTGAGAGTCAAAACACACATGGACCTCACATTGTAGACCTCAATAGGCCTGGCTTCATATGACCTTTTGGCCACTCTTAGGGAAGACTTGCCTGTGAGAGTTCGCCAGAGCTTTCAATTAAATAAGCTTCCCCACCATTTAATGGTTACAGAATGAATTGAAATCCACAGTGCCTCCAACTACATCCGTGAAAAAATGGCTAGATAAATACCATGACAATTTTGAATTTCCCATGACCAGATGGCAATGGAGAACATTTGAATGTCTTGTTGCTGATCATGATTGTACCAGACAGTGCCTTTATTGACTTGGTTTCATGAAAATGGTGTAGAACAGAGATGCCAGTAAGTTGGAGACTGGTGAGTAGTGGGCCTAGAGCAGTGGTGTGAAGGTGTGTGATAAAATATCTGTGGTGGGGCCCTTAGGATCTTCCATTGATTTCCAAATGGATTGTGACTGACATGGTGCAGCCAGCAGACTCTTATATGTAAAGGCATCTTGTTATATGGAGAGGTTTCAGGGCAATGTTCAGATTCAGGTTACCATGGACAAGGGGGCAAGCTATGTGAGATAGAAGCCTGGTTGGTGCATTCTCCTGCAGACACTGACACAGAAGACGTGACAGAAATCTCTCCAGGACTGTGTCCCATTTGAACTCATTGTATTTTGTGAAGCAAATACCAAACTCTCAGTGCAGCAGCAAAATCACCACGAAAATTCCAGAATAACCAAATGACTTCACAGTCCACACGGGGAGACACTTAGCCACATGAGGCCACAGTTTACCAACAAAGAGAGAATTCAACACTGCTGCCTCATGTTCATTAGAAAATCAGAAACCATGTCCTCCAGGTCACATAGAAACAGACCCAGCTTTGATGGTCTCACTACAAAGGAAGCCAAATTAATGGCAACAACATATATTTCAAGTGCCCAACCTCTGAGGCAGTTACTCAAGAAGTTTTTGGCCCACAGAGCTCCATGTTTGTGGAGTGTTTACCTTGTTCTTTACTTTTGGAAACTCCTCTACCACCTCAAGGTTGTGAAATCCTGAGCATATTCTATTCCAGATATGTATTCACAGATTTTCTAACTCTTCTCCTCTAATTGTATCTTACTTGGGGTGAAGGTAATGTCAAGGCATTGTTCTGGATGAGAGTGGGAAGATTTTTGTGCACCACATATCTGCATACACATCAGATACATTTTCCAATTTTCCATTCAAAATACTGAATCCCTGACAATAACTCATACACTACTAGACTCTGCCTACTAATTCTAATATGATGGAGAAAAATAACCCAAACAGATTAGAAATACAAGCAGTTCAGATGAGGCATGCTGTATAGTTGGACTTGATTTTGAATGATAAAGAGTAGGTGTTATTAATCTATTCAATTTTTAATTGAAATAGTTATCCAGGTGTTTTTAAAGGTAACAAATATGTAAATTCCTGTCTCCCATTCTCTGTAGCCTATTCAGCACATGTATTTTAATATTCACATATAAAATTCTACCTGGTATCACAAGTACATTTTTGTGAGGTGGCTGACTTGGAAGATACAAATTGTAAGAAGAGATCACTCCTCCTAAACGCTGTTGGAATTGAAAATTCAACTTATGTGTGAGCTTCCTAGTTGAACAACATTATACATAAACAACTGATGGATCTAAAGAAATATTCCATGTGTGCATTCCAAACTAAAATGGCAAGATAGCAGTTATTGTGAATTAAGTCTCTCGCCATTCTCATGTCAGTTTTTTGACCTCCATAAAGTGAAATTAGGGATCCTTTGGCTCAAATGAGTTCTGCAACGCCCTGCAGATACTAGCCCACAGGTGCTTGGGTTTTCTCATGACTCCAATTCACATAAAAAATCCAAACCCCACAGTCAGTAGGCCTCAAATTAGAGAAGTGGAGCAGTACTAAGGTCAGGACTATTTGATCACTCCTGCTTCACAGGAAGGGTGTCCAGGCCACCCTGACTTTAGGCAAATGAGGAGCAATGGAGCTTATTTTGGACACTGTCTTGGGCTTCGTCCCTCATGATAACCTCAAGCCAGAGGTTATGATGTGTGTCTATATGGAAGAACATGAGTGCCATGTGGGAGTGTTTTAATTTTAATTTTGGTCATTTCTGTGGCGGTTGAAAGAGATGACTGGATCCACCTGGGCTTGAACTCTGGTGTGATTGCCCTTAGAGACTGAGTTCTCATACTGCCCTCAGAGAAGTATTGCCATGAATTGTGTTGGGATTTTAAGAGGCCATTCATGAGAGTGGCCCTTGGAAACTGAGGTCTAGGCCCAGGGTGGCTTTCCACAGAACCCTGGGAATCTCAGTCAGGATATCACATGATTTAATTCTGAAAAACTTGGCAGCCATAGTTGAGAGTCAAAACACACATGGACCACACATTGTAGACCTCATTGGCCAGGCTTCATGTGACTTTGTGGCCACATTTTGGGAAGCCTTGCCTGTGAGAGTTCTCCACAGGTTTTATTGAAATGAGCTTCCTCAACATTTAATTGTTCCTGAATGAATTTAAACCCACAGTGCCTCCAACATCATCCTTGAAAAATGGCTAGATAAATACCATGGAATTTTTGCAATTCCCATGACCTGGTGGCACGGGACAAGCTTGGATGTCCTGTTGCCCATAATGAGTATACCAGACAGTGCCTTTCTTGAAAATGGTGTAGAAAAGAGATGCCCAGTAAGTTGGAGCCTGATGAGTAGTGGGACTAGAGAAGTGGTGTGCAGGTGTGTGATAAAATATCTGTGGTGGGGCCATGGGGATATTCCATTGATTTCCAAATGGCTTGTGACTGACATGATGCAGCCAGCAGACACTTATATGTAAAGGCATCTTGTTATATGGAGAGGTTTCAGGGCAATGTTCAGAATCAGGTTGCTATGGTCAAGGGTGCAAGCTATGAGGGATTCAAGCCTGTTTGGTGCATTATCCTGCAGACCTGACAAAACACACGTGACAGAACTCCCTCCAGCACTGTGACCAGTTGAACTACTTGTATTTGGTGAAGCAAATACCAAACTCACACTGCAGCAGCAAGAAACACTACGGCAAATGGAGGATGACTGAATGGCTTCACAGTCCACACGGAGAGAGACTTAGGCCCCAGTGGCCACAGTTTACCTACAAAGAGAGAATTCAGCACTGTTGCCTCATGTTCTTAGAAAGCAAGAAACCATGTCCTCCAGGTCACTTAGATACATACCCAGCTTTGATGGTCTCTCTACAAAAGAAGCTAAAGCTCCTGACAACAACAAATATTTCAAGTGCCCAAACTCAGAGGCAGTTACTCAAGAAGTCTTTAGTCCAGCAGAGCTCCATGTTTCTAGAGTATTAAACCTTCCCTTACTTTTGGAAACTCCTCTACTACCTTCAAGGTTGTGAACTCTTGAGCATATTCCTTTGAAAATATGTATTCACAGATTTTCTAACTCTTCCACTCTAATTGTGTTTTACTTGGGGCGAAGGTAAAATCAAGGCATTGTTCTGGATGAGAGTGGGAAGATTTTTGTGTAGCACATATTTACATACACATTGGATTCATTTTCCTATTTTCCATACAAAATACTGAATCCCTGACACTAACCCATACCCTACTAGACTCTGACTACTAATTCTAATATGATGGAGAAAAATAACCCAGGCAGAATAGAAATACAAGCAGTTCAGATGAGTCATGGTGTAGAGTTGGTCTTGCCTTTTGCATTATATAGGGTAGGAGTTAAATCTAGTCATTTTTTTTGTTGAAATAGTTCTCCATGTGTTTTCAAAGTTAACAAATATGTCAATTTCTCTCTCCCTTTCTCTGTAGCCAATTCAGCACATGTATTTTCATATGCACATATAGAATCTTACCTGTTATCACATGTACATTCCTGTGAGGTGGCTGACTTGGCAGATGCAAATTGGGAGAAGAGATCACTCCTCCTAAACCCTGTTGGAACTGAAAATTCAACCTGTGGGTGAGCTTCGTATATGAACAACATGATAAATAAATCCATGTTCTGTAAAATGAATATTTTTGGATCAGTGTAAGATATACATTTCATGATGAATTTCGATTGGCATATATATTCCTAATTTTTAATGTCTCTCTTTGTGTGTGTATATAAATAGATATACACTCTCCAGATTTTTCAAAATATGAAATATATGTGTCTTATTATACAATCCCTAAATTTATTCATATTTGTGTATGTGGATTTATAATCTAATTTTCAAAAGATTATTCTCAGAATTATTCATCCACCTGAAACACAAATTTGTTTCCAAGAACTGAAAACTAACTTCAGTGAATAGTGCATACGGATCCTAATATTTCTACAGTAACTGACCCACTTTAACATCAATGCAAGTAGATTTCTATGGAACATGATGTGTATTTTGATTTTCATTTTTAGTCAACACTGGTACATTATTATTTCTTCAGTTTATGGTCATCATAAGACATATATTTCATCCAAAAGTTAGCAAATTTAAAGTCATTTGTTTCACCTTCAATCACTTCCTGCTTCAGAACACATGTATTCCTCCATGTTTCTTGACTGGTCTTTTCATGAGACTTCTTTCTAAACACATTATTTTCGATTTCCATAATCACTTTTGAAGCAAAACTCACACACTCTTCATGATTAAATATACCCCTAATATTACCATTAGAAGTATACCTGGTTGGAATGAATGATTGTATATCAATATAAGATTTTCTGTATATTTTCAGATATCAATTCAATCAGTTATTTAAAGCAGAACAAGTTATATTATTTATTCACAGTATGGTCTATTCTTGCATTATCTCTATATTCTTAGACAGATGGTCCACCTCTTTGTACCCCCAATACTCATTTATAGGTCTTCAAAATATTGCTCCCAGAAATGGTGGAAGAAATACTCATGTCACCTGATCTACATATACATTTTATCACAGTAATATTCTCGAAAATAAAGCAAAGGTCACACTTATGATTGTACCAAAGCCTTCAAGTGAGCATGGATTTCTAAAAACATCCATGTCCAGGTTGCCTAATGCTCTCAAATGTCAATCCAATAGGTGACTACATATTTGCTTCTTTCTAAGATTATATTTTCAAACTCAACCCTGTTGAAAATGTCTAATCCTATCACTCACTTTATACGTTGCCTGATTTCCTAATGTTTCTATCGATATCTGCTTCCAACATTATTTCCCCAGTTCATCATTTTGACTGACTGTTCATATGTGCTGACATTTACATTCACTATCTACCTGAAACCAAATTGCTAAAGAACTTTTAGTCCACATCCTATACTCACTGTTCTTTCTGAATCTACCGACTATCGCCCAAAACCTACTGACAATCCTTTTTTGAATGGATGTTCTCTTCGACATTCAAACATCCAAGGTACAAGGTCTGATGCCATTGTATTTTGCTTTATCTGACACATCTGTGCAGGACATAATTCAAAGCTAAGTCTCCCAATCAAGGGGACAATCCCTTTCTGGGCTTCAAATCTTACGTGGATTTCTGTTTTCATACATATATTTCACCTCTATATTCTTATAAATATCGCAGGTTCCCAATACCATTATTCATCAAGCAAAATGATTCCTCACCCAAATCGAACATGTAATTAACCCAAACCATATACTCTTCCCTCATTCTAACTTTATAGAAGAGCAGGGACAGGGTTGGTCTTACAATACAGAAATGTAGGGGATCTATCACCTGCTGAGAACCTCAAAGGTACATGCAGAAATTATCCCTGAAAAAGATGTAGGCAGCTATGAAGGACCTGAGAGAGAAAAAGTCATCTTCCATGGCAAACAACCTGGTCTGGATGAGGGGTTGTATCTGAATCAGCCTTTCTGTTCCTAATGTACAGAAGCTGGACCAAACAAGGCCTGTGTGGAGAGCTGTTTCCGGGTGCCTATGGGTGATATACCACTCTAACTTGTGAAAGTGTCACAGGAAATAGGGGCAGCAACCTTATCATGGGACCCTTGAAAGCAACTGTTAGGACAAAGTGGTTGCAAAGGCAGTGACCTCATTCAGTTCCAGAATGAAGTGACCTCATATCAATTCCTTGGTGATGGAACTCTCTGAACTTGCGATCTAGGTATCCAGGCATCCAGAGCCAGTCCCAGGCCCCGTCCCAGTGGGCTTACTTGTTTGGATATTCCAAGGACAGAATCAGTCTTTCTTGGTATCTACTGATGTGAGGATGGCCAAATTGCAGGATAGCTTTGAAGACTGGCCTTTCCAGAGAAAGCAAGTAGTGGCTCCCGAGGGCTCCTGATGACTTCACAGAGTTGGCCAAGGAGACCAGATCTGAGACAGGACAGGCCATTTCGTAGTAACATAGTAAGGCTCACCAGTGAGAGTACACTCCGGATAGTCACAGACCTACTTGGGGGAAGGAGATGCCTTTGTAGGTGTAGTTGTGTGTTTGTGTTTTTCTCATGTTCTGAGAAAAGGTAGGAAAGGCGGGTTGTTTGGTTTGGAGTGGACTGTTTCTACTAAGTTGTTTGACAAGGCAAGTGTTTTTAGGTCTGTGTATCCCAGTGTGTCTGTGGTTGTAGACATTAGAAAAGAGAATGCATCAATGGATATCTCCTGTCTAGTAGAAAACTTCCCAGCAATCATCCTGCCCAATTTATGAATGGACTGTGGCTTGCCTTACCGAAGGGCAACACCTTAAACCTTCTTAAGTTCCTGTTTTCTTCTTGAACTCTGGCCACTCTCCAGAATAGGCTCATGGTTTTGTTTCCATTATATGTACCACCTCCAATCTATGTGACATGGCAATGTACTGGATAGCTGAAATGAATGGCGAGTATATCAGAAAACTCAGATATCAGTGTGAGCAGTAAACTGTCAGTAGAGAAACCCTGCTTTGGGCCTTTTGCTAACCTATTGTTCTGTTTCCCTGAATGTCACGAAGATTTCTGCCTCAGGCCAACCATTTGGGAAGCCTGAAGAAAATGGTTTTCAAATGGAAATGATTTGGTATCACATGTGGCTCTTTGCTTACTTGCTTTGGAAAGGGATATATCTGAATCAGCCTTTTGGTCCTGTGTAAGACTGTGGCTTAGATCTCAACACCTGATGGATCAAAAGAAAGATCCCATGTGTGCATCCAAAAGCTAATTGACAAAAGAGCAGTCATTGTGGATGAAGTCTCTCGCCTTCCTCTGTAAAAATTCTGACCTCCATCAAGTAAGAATAGGGATCCTTTTGGTAAAATGAGTTCTTCAGAGCCTTACAGAGTCTAGCCCCTATGTGCTTGGGTTTTCTCATGACTTCAATTCACATAAAGAATCTAAATCCCACAGTCAGAAGTCGTAAAATTGGAAAAGCGAAGCAGTATTTACGGCAGGCCTATTTGATCACTCCTGGTTCACAGAATGGTGTCCAGGCCACCATGACTTCATGCAAATGAGGGGCAACGGAGCTAATTTTGGAAACTCTCTTGGGCTGCAACCCTCATGGAACCCTCCAGCCAGAGGTTATGATGAGTGACTATATGGAAGATGATGAGGGCCATGTGGGAGTGTTTTGGTTTTAATTTTGGTCATTAATGTGGTTGGAAGAGATGACTGGGTCCAACTGGGCTTGCACATTTGTGTGGTTTCTTTAGAGACTGACTTCTGGAACTGACCTCAGAGAAGTATTGCCATGAATTGTGTTGGGATTTTAAGAGTCCATGCATGAGAGTCACTCTTGGAAACTGAGATCTACTCCCAGGTTTGCTTTCCACAGAGCACTGGGCATCTCAGCTAGGATATCACATGATTGTATTCTGAAAGACTTGGCAGCCATTGTTGAGAGTCAAAACACACATGGACCTCACATTGTGGACCTCAATGTGCCTGGCTTCATGTGACCTTTTAGCCACTCTTTAGAAAGGCTTGCCTATGAGAGTTCCCCAGAGGTTTCATTGAAATGAGCTTCCTCAACATTTAATACTTCCTGAATGAATTGAAACCCCCAGTGCCTCCAACTTCATCCTTGATAAGTGGCTAGATAAATACCATAAAATTTCTGAAATTCCCATGACCAGGTGGCACTGGAGGACCTTTGGATGTCCTGTTGCTGATCATGAGTATACCAGACAGTGCGTGGATTTCCTGGGTTTCATGAAAATGGTGTAGAACAGAGATGCCAGTAATTTGGAGCCTGCTGAGTATTGGGCCTAGAGCAGTGGTGTGCAGGTGTGTGATAAAACATCTGTGTTGGGGCCTTGTGGATCTTCCATTGGTATCCAAATGGCTTGTGACTGACATAGTGTAGCCAGCAGAACCTTGTATGTAAAGGCATCTTGTTATATGGAGAGTTTTCAGGGAAATGTTCAGAATCAGGTTGCTATGGTCAAGGGGGCAAGCTATGTGAGATAGAAGCCAGGTTGGTGCATTCTCCTGCAGACCCTGACCCACCACACATGACAAAACTCCTTCCTCGACTGTGTTCCAGTTGAACTCCTTTTATTTCGTGAAGCATATACCAAATTTACAGTGCACTAACAAAAAACACCATGGAAAGTGGAGGATGACCAAATGGCTTCACAGTCCACACGGGGAGACACTTAGCCTTCAGTGGCCACAGTTTACCTGCAACAAGAGAATTCAGCACTGCTGCCTCATGTTCATTGTAAAATAAGAAACCATATCCTCCAGGTCACATTGATGCAGAACCAGCATTGATGGTCTCACTACATAGGAAGGTAAACTCCTGACAAAAACATATATTTCAAGTGCCCAACCTCAGAGGCAGTTTCTCAAGAAGTCTTTAGTCCAGCAGAGCTCCTTGTTTGTGAAGTGTTTACCCTGTCCCTTACTTTTGGAAACTCCTCTACCATATGCAAAGTTGTAAAGTCTTGAGCATATTCCATTTCAGATATGTATTCACAGATTTATTAACTCTTCTCGTATAATTATGTATTACTTAAGGTGAGCGTAATGTCAAGGCATTGTTCAGGATGAGAGTGGGAAGATTTTTTTGTATCACAATTTTGCATACACATTGGATTCATTTTCCTAGTTGAACAACATTATACATAAATCCATGTTCAGTAAAATATATATTTTTGCATCCATGGATGATATATATTTCACTATGAATTTCAATTGGCATATATATTGCTACTTTTTAATGTCTTTGTGTGTTTTGTGTATATATATATTTACATATATATATATATATATATATATATATATATATATATATACTATCCAGATTTTTCAAAAAATGAAATATATGTTTTATCATACACTCTCTGAATTCTATAAGTTCATATATGTGGATTTATAATCAACTTTTTACAAGATTATATTCAGAAATATTTATCCACCTGAAATACATATTTGTTTCCTAATACGGAAAACTAACTTAAGTTAATGGTGCATACAAATCCTAATATTTCAACCATAATTGACTCAGTTTTACATCAATGCAAGTAGATTCCTATGGGGCATGATATGTATTTTGATGTTCATTTTTATTCAACACTGATACGTTGCTATTTCTTCAGTTTATGCACATCATACGATATATATTTCATCTACAAGTTAGCATATATATAGGCGTTTGCTGCACTTTCAATCACTTCCTGCTTCAGAACACATGTATTCCTCCATGTTTCATGACTGGTCTTTCCATGAGACTTCTTTCCAAACACATGATTTTCGATTTACATTATCACTTTTGAAGCAAAACTCAGACCCTTCATCATAAACCATAGAACTAATATGAACATTAGATGTATAATTGTTTGGAATGCATGATAGTATATCAATATAAGATTTCTTATATATTTTAAGATATCAATTCAATCCATTATTTAAAGTGGAACTAGTTACATTATTTATTCACAGTGTGGTGTACTCATGCATTATCTGTATATTAATAGACACAGGGTACATCTCTTTGTACCCCCAATACTAATTTATACGTATTCAAAATATTGCTCTGAGAAATGGTGGAAGAATTACTCATGTAACCTGATCTATATGTACATTTTATCACAATAATATTCTGAACACTAAACGCAAGGGTCACACTTATGTTTGTACCAAAGCCTAAATGGAAAGTGAACATGGATTACTAAAAACATCCATGTCCATGTGGCATAATGCTCACAAATATCAATCCTTTTGGTGACTACATATTTGTTGCTTCCTAAGATTATTTATTCAAACTCAACCCTGTTGGAAATGTCTAATCCTATCACTCACTTTATACTTTGCCTGATTTCCTAATGTCTCTGTTGATATCTGCTTTCCTACATATTTTCCCCAGTTCATCATGTGACTGACTCTTCACATGTGCTGACATTTGCATTGACTCCCTAACCGAAACCCTATTACTAAAGAAATTTGTTTCAAATCCTATACTCACTCTTCTTCCTAAACCTACCGACTATCCCAGTTTGAGTGGATGTTCTCTTGTACATTCAATTATCCAATGTACAAAGTCCTATGCCATTCTATATTGAATTATCTGAGACAAATCTGCAGAATGTAATTCAAAGTTAAGTATCCCAATCAAGGGCAAAATGCCCTCTGGGCTTCAAATCTTACCTAGATTTCTCTTTTCATACTTATATTTCACCAATATATTCTTATAAATATTGCATGTTTCAATACCATTATTCATCCCACAGAATGATTCCTAACCCAATTGGAACATGTTATTAACCCTAACCATGCACTGTTCCATCAATCTAATTTTACAGAAGAGCAGGAACAGAGTTTGTCTTACAATACAGGAATGTAGGGGAACTTCCACCTGCTGAGAACATCAAATGTCCATGCAGAAATGATCCCTGAAGAAGATGTAGACAGCTATGAAAGACCTGAGAGAGGAAAAGTCATCTTCCATGGCAAACATCCTGGTCAGGATGAAGGGTTTTGTCTGAATCAGCCTCTCTCTTCTTAATGTAGAGAAGATGGACCAAACCAGGCATGTGTGGAGAGCTATTCCCGGGTGCCTATGGTTGATATACCATTCTAACTTGTGAAAATTTTAAATAAGTAGGGGCAGCCTTCATCTCATGGGACAATTGAAAGCAACTGTTAGGACAAAGTGGATGCCAAGGCAGTGACCTCATTCAGTTCCTGAAGGAAATGACCTCACCTCACATTTTTGGTGATGGAACACTTTGATCTTGGGATTCAGGAAGCCAGGAACCCAGAGTCAGTCCCAGTCCCAGTCACAGTGGGCTCAATTATTTTGATTTAACAAGGACAGAGTCATTATTTTTTGGTCCTGCTGATGTGAGGATGACCAAATGCCAGGAAAGCTCTGAAAAGTGGCCTTTCCAGAGAACACAGGGAGTAGCTCACCGCGAACTCCTGACAACTTCACAGAGTTCGCCAAGGATACCAGATCTGAGACAGGACAGGCATGTTGGGGGAATATATAATGGCCCACCAGTCAGACCACCCTCTGGATAGTCACAGACGTACTTGGGGGAAGGAGGTGCCTTTGTGGTTGTGGGTGTTAGTTTGTGGTTTTGTCTGATGTTCTGAGAATAGGTAGGAAAGGTGGTTTGTTTTGTTTGATATGGACTCATTCTAGTAAGTCATGTGACAAGGTGAGTGTTTCTATGTCTGTGTATCCTACTGTGTCCTTGGTTGTAGACATTAGAAAAGAGAATGCATCAATGGATGTGTCCTGTCTAGTAGAAAGCTTCGCAGCTCTCTTCCTGCCCAATTTATGATTAGACTGCAGATTGCCTTATGGATGGGAAACACCTGCTAATTTTAAGTTGCTGTTTTCTTCCTGAATTCTGGACACTCTCCAGAATAGGCTCGTGGTTTGTGTCCAAGATATGTGCCACGTCCAAGCTCTGTGATATGGCCATGTACTGGATAGCTGAAGGGAATGGGGAGCATCTCAGAAAACTCAGATATCATTGTGACCAGGAAAGTCTCAGTGGAGAATCCCTGCTTTGGGCCTTTTGCTTACCTATTGTTCTTTTGCCCTGAATGTCAGGAAGGTCTTTGCCTCAGGTCACCCCTTTGTGAAGCCTGAAGAAACAGTTTTCAAATGGAAATGAATGGGCATCACCTGTGTCTCTTTGTTTAATTGCTTTAGAAAGGGATGTGTCTGAATCAGCCTCTTGGCCCTGTGTCAGGCTCTGGCTTAGATTCCCAACACCTGAGGTATCTAAAGAAAGATCCCATGTGTGCATTCAAAATCAAAATGGCAAAAATTGCAGTCATTGTGGATGAAGTCACTCGCCTTCCTCTGTAAGGTTCCTGACCTCCATCAAGTCAGAGTAGGGATCCTTTGGGTCAAATGAATTCTTCAAAGCCCTGCAGAGGCTATCCCATAGGTGCTTGGGGTTTCTCATGACTCCAGTTCACTTAAAGAATCTAAACCCCAGAGTCAGAAGGTCACAAATGATAGAAGTGAAAAAGTATTAATGGCAGGCCTATTTGATTATTCCTGGTTCACAGGAAGGTTGTCCAGGCCACCCTGACTTTATGCAAATGAGGGGTAAGGGAGCTTATTTTGGACACTGTTCGGCTGCGCCCCTAATGGAAACCTCCAGCCAACAGTTTTGATGAGTGTCTATATGGAAGATGATGAGGGCCCTGTGGGAGTGTTTAGGTTTTAATTGTATTAATTTGTGTGGTGGTTGGAAGAGATGACTGGCTCCACCTGGGCTTGAACTCTGGTGTGATTCCCCTTGGAGACTGAGTACTGGAATTGACCTTAGAGAAGTATTGCCATGAATTGTGTTGGGATTTAGGAGGCCAAACATGAGAGTTGCCCTTGTAAACTGAGATCTACGCCCAGGTTGGCTTTCAACAGATCACTGGGAATCTCAGCCAGGATATCACATGATTTTATTCTGAAAGACTTTGCAGCCATAGTTGAGAGTCAAAACACACATGGACCTCACATTGCAGACCTCAAAAGGCCTGGTTTGCTGTGACCTTTTCGCCACTCTTTGGGAAGCCTTGCCTGTGAGAGTCTCCCAAGCTTTCATTGAAATGAGCTTCCTTACCATTTAACGATTCCTGAATAATTGAAACCCACAGTGCCTCCAACATTATCCTTGAAAATTGGCTAGATAAATACCATGAAAGTTTGAAATTCCCATGACCAGGTGGCAATGCAGAACCTTTGGATGTCCTTTTGATGATCATGAGCATGCCAGACAGTGCCTTGATTGAGTGGGTTTCATGAAAATGGTGTAGAACAGAGATGCCAGTAAGTTGGAGCCTGCTGAGTAGTGGTCCTAGAACAGTGCTGCGCAGGTGTGTGATAAAACATGTGGTGGGGAAATGTGGATCTGCCTTTGGCTTCCAAATGGCTTGTTACTGACATGGTTCAGCCAGCAGACCCGTCTGTGAACAGGCATCTTGTTATATGGAGAGGTTTCAGGGCAATGTTCAAAATCAGGTTGCTATGGTCAAGGGGTCAAGCTATGTGGGATAGAAGCCTGGTTGGTGCATTCTCCTGAAGACCCTGACCCACCACTCATGACAGAACTTCCTCCAGCACTGTGACCCAGTTGAACTCCTTACATTTCATGAAGCAAATACTAAACTCCCAGTGCAGCAGCAAGAAACACCACGAAAATTGGAGCATGACCAAATGGCTTCACACTCCACACGTGGAGACACTTAGCCACCAGGATCCACAGGTTACCTACAAAGAGAGAATTCAGCACTGCTGCCTCATTTTAATTGAAAAATAAGAAACCATGTCCTCCTGGTCCCATAGATGCAGACGCAGCTTTGATGGTCTCACTACAAAGGAAGGTAAACTCCTGACAAAAACATATATTTCAAGTTCCCAACCTCAGAGGCAGTTTCTCAAGAAGTTTTTGGCCAGCAGAGCTCCATGTTTGTGGAGTGTTTACCCTGTCCCTTACTATTGGAAACTCCTCTACCACCTCCAAGATTTCAAAACACGGAGCATATTCCTTTCCAGATATGTATTCACTGATTTTCTAACTGTTCTTCTCTAATGTTGTTTTAGTTGGGGTGAAGGTACTGTCAAGGCATTACCCTTGATGAGAGTGGGAACATTTTTGTTTAGCACATATTTACATACACATTAGATTCATTTTCCAATTTTTCATTCGAATTACTGAATCCCTGACACTAACCCCTACCCTACTACACTCTGACTACTAATACTAATAAGATGGAGAAAAATAACCCAAACAGAATAAAAATACAAGCATTTCAGAGGAGGCATGGTGTACAGTTGGACTTGCCTTTTGCATTATATAGGGTAGGAGTTATATATATATAGTCAATTTTTTGTTGAAATAGTTCCCCATGTTTTTTATTGTTAAACAATAGGTGAATTCCTCTCTCCCTTTCTCTGTAGCATATTCACCACTTGTATTTTTATATGCACACATAGAATCCTACCTGGGACCTCACGTACATTCTTGTGAGGTGGCTGACTTGGGAGATACAAATTGTAATGGATTACTCCTCCTAAACGATGTTGGAACTGAAAATTCAAATTATGGGTGAGCTTTCTACTTGAACAATATTATTCATAAATCCATGTTCACTAAAATAAATATTTTTGAATCTGTCGATGATGTATATTTCATGTTGAATTTCGATTGGCATATATTTTGCTATTTTTAATGTCTGTTATATACACTCTCACACACACATATATATATGGAGCTCAGTTGGTAACTTCTTTATCTTAGAAATGCAGCCATCTCTGTGAAACCCCACCTCAAAGCCAGAGGCCTTGTTCACATATTGCCACATATATTTATATGCACTCTCCAGATTTTTCAAAATGTGAAATATGTGTCTTATTTTACACTCACCAAATTCATTCATATTCATATATGTGTATTTATAATCAACTTTACACAAGATTATTCTTAGAAATATTCATTCACCTGAAATACATATTTGTTTCCTAGTACTAAAAAGTAACTTCAGTGGATGGTTCATACAAATCCTAATATGTTTACAGTAACTGACCCAGTTTTACATCAATGCAAGTAGATTGTAATCGGACATGATGTGTATTTTGACTTTCATTTTTATTCAACACTGGTAGATTACTATTTCTTCAATTTATGCACATCATAGGACATATATTTCATCCACAAGTAAGGAAATTTATAGGCATTTGTTTCACTATCAATCACTTCCTACTTCAGAACACATGTATTCCTCCATGTTTCTTGACTGGTTTTTTCATGAGAATAGGGACGGACAAGGCAAGGCAAGGCACCTAAGATAGCACCGAAGACACGGAAACAATCCTATTTGGTTGCAAACGGATTTAGAAGGCATTGCTTCTGTTGTAATCAATTAATCCCCTGAAACCCAAGTTTAGAATGTTTCAGAATTTTGTGCCCAATATTTAAGGGAGGGGCTCAGAAGTTCACAGTCTGCAGAAGTTCACAAAAAGCAGTTTTAGTTTCTTTTTTTTTCTCTCTTCTGGGAAAGTTAACATTTTAAGAACACCTGGCAGGGGGAGAGCTTTTTTCTTCTCTTTTTTTTTCTCCCTGCCAGCTGTTACCATGGAGCTCAGTTGGTAACTTCTTTATCTTAGAAATGCAGCCATCTCTGTGAAGCCCCACCTCAAAGCCAGAGGCCTTGTTCACATATTGCCAGCATTTTGACTGACTCATTCCAAACACATTATTTTCGAATACCATAATCACTTTTGTAGCAAAACTAACATATCTTCATGGAAAACCTTAACCCTAATATTAATATTAGATGTATAACTGGTTGGAATGAATGATTGTATATCAATATAAGATTTCTTATATATTTTCAGATATCAATTCAATCCGTTATTTAATGTAGACCCAGTTATATTATTTATTCATTGTATGCTCTATTCATGCATTATTTCTATATTCATAGAAACAGGGTACACCTCTTTGTACCCCCAATACCCATTTATATGTCTTCAAAATATTGCTCCCAGTAATGATGGAAGAAATAGTCATGTCACCTGATCTACATATACATTTTATCGCAGTAATATTCTGGACACAAATGCAAAGGTCACACTAATGATTGTACCAAAGCCTAAAAGGAAAGTGAGCATGGATTACAAGAACATCCATGTCAAGGTTGCCTAATGCTCTCAAATGTCAATTCTATCGGTGAATACATATTTGTTTCTTCCTAAGATTATATATTCTAACTCAACCCTATTGAAAATGTCTAATCCTATCACTCACTTTATACTTTGCCTGATTTTGTAATGTCTTTATTGATATCTGCTATCCTACATATTTTCTATAGTTCATTATTTTGACTGTTCACATGTGCTGACATTTACATTCACTCTCTAACCGAACCCCTATTGCTAAAGAACTCTGGTTCCAAATCCTATACCCACTGTTCTTCCTAAACCTACCGAATATCTTCTTAATCCTACCAACTATCCCTTTTTGACTGGATTTTCTCTTCTACATTCTATCATCCAAGTAATGTTCATGCGAGCATCAGAGGAAGAGACCACGAAGAGACATCTCATGCAACAGCAAAGGATTTATTTGGGGGTCCAGCATGCTGGGGCTCAGAGCTCACATGAATAGAGCAGAGAGCCCTGAGAACAGCTTTAGCAGATCTTATATACTTTCCTTGGAGAGGGCAGGGACGGAAGTTTATTGATGGGTCAGGGCGAGTGGGTGGTTCACGTGTAACCGGGTGAGGGAATACATTCTAAAATTTGGCAGTTGGGGACAGCACATTCAGGGAACAAGATTAGCAAACAGTTCTCAATATTACAACAGTGTTTTGTTAAGCATATAGAAGAACAGGAGGTTACAAGTACCTATTTTATTAACATTTCATTCACCAATTTTTCTTCTGGCTACTTTTAATCATAAAAGTCATCATTGGGGGGTGTCACATTCTATGTCTGCAAGTGGGGTATTACCATAACTTTAACTTGACCAATTTGAGCTTGGAGAAATGAAACTACACGGTGGTACGAAAGGGATTTAATTTAATTTTAGTGGGGTCCTCTTCATCAGGGATATCCCAATAGGATAGACCTATAGCCAGCTGACAAATGTCTGGGTGAAGAGATGGCCACCAGGTCCCTAAGGGGGCTGTATGTGAGATAGACCATACTTCTTGTCTAGTAGGATTTGTGATCATCCATCGCTGCTGAACGAGATGATGAGCGTTAGGTCTACTGGTGGCCAAGGGTAGAGTCTATAGCCTTCTCCACATAGCAAATACGCAATTTTAAAGGGTTACCAGTCTTTACCAGTTTCCAGCCAGAGTCTGGACAGGGCGCAGGCTTGCGATGGGAGGCATGGATCCAGGAAGTGATTCCATCTACTTTTACCGCTGTAGGTGTTATAAGTAGCACCTGGTATGGTCCTTTCCTGCGGCGTTCCAGGGATGACACCTGATGTCATTTGATGTAGATGAAGTCTTTTACTTGATTTTGGTGTGGAGTCCCCTCGTCCCCAGTTTGGAAGGCAGTGGCCAGCTGTTCCCACAGGTATCGCTGAGTTCTTTCAAGAGCTTTAAGTCTGTCAAACATGGGGGTGTGGTAGGGATCATTAGGTCTTAGAGTGGGGTTAGGTCCCATACTGGAGGAGGGGAACCATAGAGAATGTTATAGGGGGTGAGGTTACACAAAGAAACAGAGTGAGTATTTCTTGCATGAAACAGTGCATAAGGCAGGAGCATAGTCTAATCTTTTACGCCGGTCTCTAAGCTTAATTTCGTTAAGGTCTCTTTGTTGGTTCTATTTATTTTTTTTACCTGTACTGAGATCTGGTGTCTATAAGCACAATGTAACTTCCAATTAATCCCCATGGTCCTGACTAATCCCTGACTTACCTGGCTCATGAACGCCATTCAATTATCAGACCCTATTACCTTAGGCAGGCCGTGTCTTGGAAAAATATCTTTCAGGATCGTCTTGAGCATATTTGCGCCGTGGTTTTTTTTTTTTTTTTTTTTGTGTGTGTGTGTGTGTGTTTGTGTGGGAAAGGCTTCAATCCATCCTGAAAATGTATCTACAAAGACTAGGAGATATTTAAGTCCATACCTGGCTTGCTTAATTTCAGTAAAGTCCACTTCCCAGAATTGTCCTGGTCTGATTCCTCGTAGGTGCTTACCTGCAGGAAGCTTGGAAGGGTAAGCATTAACCAATTGACAGAATCGACAGGCTTTTGTTACCCATTCAGTTATTTCCTTTTGCTGTGAGTGAGTTATTCGAAAACTCTGTTCTTGATCCTTCAGGAATGCCTGCAGTTTCTTTGAACCAAGGTGAGTGAGTTGATGTACATTTTTAAGGTAGTGTAGGGTTTTCTGAAATTGAAGGCTGGGCTCAGTGAAGTTGAGGGGTTCAGTGTCAGTGTTCTTAGATGTTATCAAAAGCTTGCTGGTGCTCACGGGTCCATTGAAATTGGGCATCCCCATTTAACAGCGGGTATAAAACAGCAGCTAAGAACACAAACCCAGGTATCCATACCCTGCAAAAGCCAGCAGTCCCAAGAAACTCTCTGTGTTGTCTCCTGTTATATGGGAGTGGTATCTGCACAACAGTTTGTTTTCTGGGCTCAGTGAGCCATCATTTACCGCCTCTAAGGGAATAGCCCAAGAAGATTACTTCTTGCTGGCAAATTTGGGCCTTTTTGGCCAAAGCTCTATACCCAATTTGAGAAAGCTCAGATAATAGTGCTTGGGTCACAGACTCACAGTTTTCCTTTGTTTTGGCTGCCATTATTAGGACATAAACATATTGAAGCAGGGTGACTTCGGGGTGTGTAGTTCTGAAGTTGTTGAGATCTCTGTGGAGGGCTTCATCAAAGAGAGTGGGGGAGTTTTTGAACCCCTGTGGGAGTCTAGTCCAAGTTAGTTGACCAGACGTTCCAGTTTCTGGGTCTACCCACTCGAAAGCAAACAGAAACTGACTATCTTTATGCAGAGGCAAGCAAAAGAAAGCACCTTTTAATACAGAACAGTATACCATTTTCACTCAGCAACAGCAAAGGGTTTATTGGGGGTCCAGCATGTTGGGGCTCGGAGCTCACTTGAATAGAGCAGAGAGCCCTGAGAACAGCTTTAACAGAGCTTATGTACTTTCCTCGGAGAGGGAAGGGAGGGAAATTTATGGATGGTTCAGGGCGAGTGGGCAGTTTGCGTGCAACCGGGTGAGGGAGTACATTTTGTAGTTTGGCAGTTGGAGACAGCACATTCTGGGAACAAAATTAGCAAACAGTTTTCAAGATTTCAACAGTGTTTTGTTAGGCATACAGAAAAAAAGGAAGTGACAAGTACCTATTTTATTAACCTTTCATTCCCCTATACTCACTCTTTTTTGTAAACCTACTGACAATCTTCCTAATCCTACCGACTATTCCTTTTTGACTGGATGTTTTCTTGGACATTAAATCATCCAAGGAACAAGGTCCTATGCCATTGTATATTGATTTAACTGAGACATCTGTGCAGAACATAATTCAAAGCTAAGTATCCCACTAAAGGGCCCAATGCCCTTCTGGGCTTCAAATCGTACCTAGATTTCTGGTTTCATACTTATATTTCACCTATATATTCTTGTGAATATTACAGTTTCCCAATACCATTATTTATCCAGAAGAATGATTCTTAAGCCAAATAGAATATGTTATTAACCCTAACCATAAATGTTCTCTCAATCTAACTTTACAGAAGAGCAGGGACAGAGTTGGTCTTACAATACAGGAATGTAGGGAATCTTCCACCTGCTGAGAACCTCAAAGGTTGATGCAGAAATGATCCCTTGAGAAGATGTAGGCAGCTATGAAGGACCCAAGAGAGCAAAAGTCATCTTCCATGGCTAACATCCTGGTCAGGATTAAGGGATGTGTCTTAATCAGCCTCTCTCCCCTTGATATAAAGAAGATGGACCAAACAAACCCTGTGTGGAGAGCTTCTCCTGGTTGCCTATGGTTGATATACCATTCTAACTTGTGAAAGTGTCACAGGAAGTAGGGGAAGCCTCCATCTCATGGGACACTTGGAAGCAACTGTTAAGACAAAGAGGTTGCCAAGGCAGTGACCTCATTCAGTTCCTGAAGGAATAGACCTACCTCACTTCTTTGGTGATGGTAATTTCTGAATTTGGGATCCAGGAAGCCAGGCATACAGAGCCTGTGCCACTACCAGTCCCAGTGGGCTCACTTGTTTCTATTTACCAAGGACAGAGTCTGATGTGATGATGGCCAAATGCGAGAAGAGCTCTGAAGGCAGGCCTTCACTTGGAAAGCAGGTAACGGTGAGTACAGGCTCCTGATAACTTCACAGAGATGGACAAGGAGACCTGATCTGAGACAAACAGGCCATTTCGGGGGAACATACTATGGCCCACTAGTCAGAGGACACTCTGGATAGTCACAGACTTACTTGGGGGAAGGAGGTCCCTTTTTTGAATGTGGGTGTGAGTTGTGGTTTTGTCTCAAATTCTGAGAATAGGTAGGAAATGCGGTTTGTTTGCTTTGTAGTGGACTGTTTCTAAAAAGTCCTTTTACAAGGAGAGTGTTCCTGTGTCTGTGTATCCCACTGTGTCCGTGGTTGTAGACATTAGAAAAGAGAATTCATCAATGGATGTGTCCTTTCTAGTAGAATGGTTCCCAGCATTCATCCTGCCCATTTTAGGAATTAACTGCAGGTTGCCTTATCGATGGGCAACACCTACTATCTTCCTAAGCTCCTATTTTCTTCCTGAATTCTGGCCACTCTCCAGAATAGGCTCATGTATTTGTGTCCAAGATATGTAGCACCTCCAAGCTCTGTGACATGGCAAGGTACTGGATAGCTGAAGGGAATGGCAAGCATCTCAGAAAACTCAGATAACAGTGTGACCAGTAAAGTCTCAGTGGAAAAACCCTGCTTTGGGCCTTTTGCTAACTTATTGTTCTGTTGCCCTGAATGTCAGGAAGGTCTTTGCCTCAGGCCACCCCTTTGTGAATTGTGAAGAAAACAGGTTTCAATTGGAAATGAATGGGCATCACCTGTGACTCTTTGCTTAATTGCTGTGGAAAAATACGTGTCTGAATCAGCCTCATGGCCCTCTGTGAGGCTGTGGCTTAGATTATCAGTGCCTGATGGATCTAAAGAAAGACCCCAAGTGTGCATCCAAAACCAAAATGGCAAAAATATCAGTCATTGTGAATGAAGTCTTTCGCCTTCCTCTGTTAGGTTCCTGACCTCCATCAAGTGAGAATAGGGATCCATTGGGTCAAATGAGTTCATCCAAGCCCTGCAGAGGTGCTTTGGTTTCCTCATGACTCCAAATCACATAAGAAATCTATTCCTGACAGTCAGTAGTCCTCAAATTGGAGAAGCAGAGCGGTATTAACGGCAGACCTATGTGATCAATCCTGGTTCACAGGAAGGGTGTCCAGGACACCCTGACATTAGGCAAATGAGGGGCAAAGGATCTTATTTTGAACACTCCCTTGGGCTGCGCCATTCATGGAAACCTCCAGTCAGAGGTTATGATGAATGTATATATGTAAAAAGATGAGTGCCATGTGGGAGTGTTTGGTTTTAATTGTGGTCATTTGTGTGGCGGTTGGAAGAGTTGACTGGGTCTACCTGGACTTGAACACTGGTGTGATTCCCCTCAGAGACTGAGATCTGTTACTGACCTCAGATAAATAATTGCTTTGGAAATGGATGTGTCTTAATCAGCCTCTTGGCACTGTGTGAGGCTTTGGCTTAGATTATCAGCAACAGATGGATCTAAATAAAGATCCCAGGCGTGCATCCAAAACCAAAATGGCCAAAAGAGCAGTCATTGTGGATGAAGTCTCTTGCTTTCTTTTGTAAGGTTCTGAAAGAATAAAAGAAATTGAAATTGAAACGTAAAGAATCAGGTTTTGTAAAGTTTACATGCTGCATTCAGAACCTGAAATTCCAGTGTCTGTTAAGACAATTCCCGGATCTGCCCATTAGATGTGTGTTGAAATCTTCCCTGACCACCTAGTTATTTAACAACCCCTTCCCAGAAATCGTGCAGATCAGCACGTATACTTCTCAGAGTTTCAACCAATCAGTTAAATGTATACCCCTTCTCAGGGCTGACCAATCACTCCCTGCCCGACCTGTTCTCGCCAATGAATGTGCTAATCATGTTTTAGAGTTGTTATTTGATTTTGCTGTGATACATGATGATTTGCTAAAGGAAGCTATGATGTATGTATGTTCCCTGCCCTCTCTAAAGAATGTATATAAACTCTGCCCAAGTTGTTCTCGGGGCTCTTTGTTCTTTGCTCCTCTGAAGTGATCTCTGAGCCTTAGCATGCTGGACTCCCAATAAACCCTTTGCTGTTGCATGAGAAAGTCTCTTGGTGGTCTTTTCCTCTGACGTTTGCCCCACCTTTTCATCTGGAGGCCCCAGGTGAGATATCCGGCAGCGGTGGACAAAAGACCCCAACAGACTCTTCTCAGGGTAAGTAAGGTACCTCTTTCTGGTCTCGGGTTTCAGGTTAAGGCTTGGCTAAGTGGCTGTCGGTGAAGAGCTTTAGCTCTCTCCGACAGTGGCTGACAGACATGTCACAGAACCACTGGCCACGTTTCTGGGGGACACTCCAGAGAACTCGGGAATTCGAGAAATAGTAGTTTCCTCAACTCAGTTATATTTTGCTTCAGGATTCGGTTTGCCAGCCCATCCGGTTTTGCCGGCTACTCAGTTTTGTTCATTGTCCGGAACTCATGTTGAGTTTACTGTCTGTCTTTATTGTCTAACCCACCAGGTTTTGCAGTTACTCAGTTCTAATCTTTGACTTGGACTCATGTTAAACGTTTACTGTTTGTCTTTGTCTGTGTCGTGTTTGTGTCTTCACTGTCCCTGTTTGAGTAACTCCCATTATGGGACAAAGCACATCCACGCCTCTGTCCCTTACCCTTGATCATTGGACTGATGTCCGCTCAAGGGCCCAGAATCTTTATTTTTCAGTAAAATGCCATACCTGGAAGACTCTCTGTGCTTCAGAATGGCCCATCCTCAGAGTCGGATGGCCCCCAGAAGAATCCTCCACTTCCCTCTAATGCGAAAAGTCAGAGATATTGTCTTTCAGCTGGGGCCACGTGGCGACCCACCTCAACAGCCATATACCCCTTCCCCCAGAATCCTATCATTCAAACATTCCGCTCCTCCCCCTCTTTCCTCCATTCTCCCTGAGTCACAAGACTGAACACTCCTCCCCCTCCTTATCCTCTACCCTCCTTCCCCCAACACCCAACATGTTCCTGATGATCCTCCCACAGCTGACTCAGCCTCTCTGCCACTAGAGGCAATTGGGCCAGACCCAAGCCCTCCAGGGGACTTCCCCACAGCCTTAGCAGCCCCTCCTCCCCTGGAGGAAGCTGGGCCACCTAAAGGAACCCGCCGGCGACAGATAATAAAAAACTCAGAAGCCCCTGTGATGCTCTCTCTTTGTATCTACGGGCCCATAAACTGACGCAACTGGGACCCCAACACCTTTGAAGGTAGGTAGCATCTGTCCACTTATTGCCGGGCTCTAATAGCGGGTCTCTGAGCGGCCGCCAGAGGGCCGACTAATTTGTCCAAGGTAAGAGAGATTATCCAAGGGCCTAATGAGTCTCCCTCTATGTTTCTGGAGAAAATTATGGAAGCATATAGGAAATATACTCTTTTTGATCCTCAGGCATGGGAACAAAATGCATCTGTTGCAATGGCCTCAATTGAGCAGACTGCCCTAGATATTAAGAGAAAGTTACAATGTCTAGATGAATTACAAGGTATGACCTTAAGAGATTTAGTCAGAGAAGCTGAGAAAGTATATTATAATAGAAAAACTGAGGAGAGGGAACAGAGGAGAGAGAAGGAAAGGGAACAAAAGGAAGATGAAAGGAGCAAAAGGCAGAGTAAAGCATTGGCTAAGGTTTTGTTCACAGCAGCAAATAGGCCAGAAGTTAAAAAGCAGAGAGACAGGAAGGGATACCTTGGCCCACGCCAAAGGCTGACCCTGGCCTCAGATCAATGTGCCTATTGTAAAGAAAAAGGACACTGGGCCAAAGAGTGCCCCCAAAAGAAGCAGCCACGCCAGCCTGCCGTGCTGACTTTAGAAGAGGACTAGGAATGTCGGGGCTCGGATCACCTCCCCAAACTCAGGGTAACATTTGAAGTGGAGAGGACTCCAGTGAACTTTGAAGTGGATACAGGAGCAGTATGCTCAGCCCTTAAACCCCACTGGGCCCCCTATAAAATAAATGGTCCCTATTGCAAGGGGCTAATGGCAGTAGATATCGGGTTGGACAACTAAGAGGAATATGGACCTAGGAAAGGAAAAATTCCACCACTCTTTACTAGTAATGCCAGAATGCCCAGCCCCATTGATGGGCAGGGATCTGCTTACCAAACTCTGGGCTAGAATAACTTTTAACCCTGATGGTCCCCAAGTGGAGTTTCTAAAGCCTTAAGTAAAATCTCCCATAGTCACGGCTTTGACTATGTCTGTAGAAGATGAACGTCAACTCTTCGTGCCCCCTAGGACTAATCAAACAGGCAAACTACCACAAAAATGGATAAAAGATTATCCTAATGCCTGGGCAGAAACTGCTAGGTTAGGTCTAGCCATAAAACAACCTCCAACAGTAGTAGAATTAAAAGTTTCTGCCTCTCCAATCAGTGTTAAACAATATCCTCTAAGCAAAGAAGCTAAGGATGGGATAAGGTTCCATATTCAGAAATACCTCGCTCTTGGGGTCCTAAGGCCCTGTCAATCAGCCTGGAATACCCCCATGCTACCAGTAAGAAAGCCAGGAACTGGGGACTACCGTCCTGTTCAAGACCTAAGAGATCAACAACAGAGTGCAGGACATTCACCCCACGGTACCCAATCATATAATTTGCTTAGCACTCTGAATCCAGAGCGGGAATGGTAGACTCTGCTGGACTTAAAAGATGCTTACTTCTGCTTACCCCTACATAAGGACAGTAAGTTGCTGTTTGCTTTTGAGTGGATAGACCCAGAACCTGGAACATCTGGCCAACTAACCTGGACTAGACTCCCACAGGGGTTCAAAAACTCCCCCACTCTCTTTGATGAAGCCCTCCACAGGGACCTCAATGACTTCAGAACTGCACACCCCGAAGTCATCCTACTCCAATATGTGCATGATCTGCTACTGGCAGCCGACACCAAGGAGAACTATGAGTCTTTGACCCAAGCACTATTATCCGAGCTTGCTCGGCTTGGATATAGGGCTTCTGCCAAAAGGCCCACATTTGTCAGCAAGAAGTAATCTTCCTGGAGTATTCTCTTAGGGGTGGCAAACGATGGCTCACTGAGCACAGAAAATAAACCATTGTGCAAATACCGCCCCCATCTAATAAGAGACAACTCAGAGAGTTTCTTGGGACTGCCGGCTTTTGCAGGTTATGGATTCCTGGGTTTGCATCTCTGGCTGCCCCTTTACACCCACTGATAAAGGGGGATGCCCACTTCCAATGGATCCCTGAGCACCAACAAGCTTTTGATAATGTCAAAAAAAGGCACTGCTATCTGCTCCGGCCTTAGCACTCCCAGATGTAGAAAAACCCTTGACTCTCTACATCAAGGAAAAGAAAGGAATAGCACGGGGAGTACCCACTCAGACTTTGGGACCTTGGAAAAGGCCGGTAGCATTCTTGTAACAAAAACTGGACCCAGTGGCTAGCGGATAGCCCCATTGCTTAAGAGCTATTGCAGCGGCAGCCCTTCTAATAAAAGATGCTCATAAATGAACGTTGGGACAGAAGCTAACCATTATAGCTCCCCATGCCCTGCAGAGCATCATCTGTCAGCCTCCAGAGAGGTGGCTATCAAACTCCAGAATAACCCACTACCAGAGCCTCTTGCTTGACAAAGACAGAATAACGCTGGGACCACGTGCTCCATTTAACCCGGGTACACTGCTGCCAGAAAAACCATCAGGACCCGTCGCTCATGAGTGTCAACACATACTGGCAGAGGAAATTAGTATACGACGAGATTTAAAGGATAAGCCACTGCCTCGCCCTGAAGTCGTATGGTTTACGAAGGGCAGCAGCTTCCTCCAAGATGGTAAGTGGAGGGCTGGAGCAGCAGTAGTTAGAAAAACTAATGCCATCTGGTCCTCTGGTCTCCCAGAAGGGACATCAGTCCAAAAAGCAGAACTGATTGCCCTTACGAAAGCATTGGAACTAGCAACATGCAAAAGGGCCATCATATACACTGATAGCCACTATGCATTTGCCACTGCTCATGTGCACAGGGCTATTTACCAACAAAGGGGTCTGTTAACCTCTTTCAGGAAAGAAGTAAAGAATAAAGATGAGGTCCTCCACCTTCTCTCAGCAGTGAAGGGCCCTAAGGAACTAGCTATAGGGCACTGTCCAGGGCAAGAGAAGGGAACCGACCCTGTGGCAGTTGGAAACAGAAGGGCAGATGAGGAAGCTTAATTGTCAGCCCTAAATGGAGTGACTCTGTTAACGTTTTCCACACCGGGGGGAACAAGAATCAGGAGACTTGGAAGCACCGGAACATTCAGGTAACTTATCATTTGAGGAAACAGATACAGAACTCTGGGACCCTACAGAGCAAAGTTTACAATTTCAAAAAGCCCACCTTTATGTCAAAGACATACACCAGCTCATCCACTTAGGCTCAAAAAAGTTATAGGCACTCTTAAAGGACCGAAGAAAGGACTTATTATTGACTGACTCACAGAGGAAAGAAATAGCTGAGCAGGTGACTAGAGCTTGTCAAGTCTGCCAATTATTTAATACTTACCCATCCAAGCTTCCTGCAGGGAAGCACTTACGAGGAACCAGACGAGGACAATTCTGGGAAGTGGACTTTAATGAAATTAAGCCAGCAAGTTATGGACGTAAATATCTCTTAGTCTTTGTAGATACTTTTTCAGGATGGGTCGAAGCCTTCCCCATGAAGAAAGAAACGGCTCAGATGGTGGTCGAAAAGTTCCTAGAAGACATTTTCCAAGGTTCCGCCGGCCTAAGGTAATAGGGTCCAATAACGGGCCGGCATTTGTGGCCCAGGTATGTCAGGGATTCGCCAGGAACCTGGGGATTAATTGGAAGTTACATTGTGCTAATAGACCCCAGAACTCAAGACTGGTAGAAAGGATGAATAGAAACATCAAAGAGACCTTAACGAAATTAAGCTTGGAGACCAGATTATAAAATTGGACTATGCTCCTACTTTATGCACTGTTTCATGCAAGAAATACCCCCTCTGCCTTTTTGTGTAATCTCACCCCTTATGAAATTCTCTATGGTGCCCCTCCTCCAGTAAGGGAACTAACCCTAACTCTGAGACTTAATGATTCCTTTCACACCCCCTTGCTTGACAGACTTAAGGCCCTTGAACAAACCCAGCACCAAGCGATACCTGTGGAAACAGTTGGCCACTGCTTATCAGTCTGGAGACGAGGAAACCCCACATCGATATCAAGTGGGAGACTTCGTCTACATGAGACAGCATCAGGTGTCATCCCTGGAACCCTGCTGGAAAGGACCATACCAGGTTCTGCTTATAACACCTACAGTGGTGAAAGTGGATGGGATCACTTCCTGGATCCATGCCTCCCATCTCAAGCCTGCGCACTGTCCAGACTCTGGGTAGAAACTGGAACAGACTGGTAACCCTCTCAAGTTGCATGTCTGTTGTGTGGGTAGGGCTGCGGATTCTTCCTCTGACCACCAGCAGTCCTAATCCCCATCAGCCTGTTCAGCAACAATGGCAAGTTGTAAATCCTACTGGGCAAGTAGTGTGGTCTATTTCACATACAGCCCCCTTATGGACTTGGTGGCCATCTCTCCACCCGGACATTTGTCAGCTTGCCATAGGCCTCTCTGACCGGGATCTCCCTGACATAGAGGACCCCACACAGATCCCACTCAAACCCAAACCAGGGCAACATAGACGACCTTACCCCATGATTTATGGATGTCATTTTTCCCAGCTCAGGTGTAAACTAGCCAGTATTGATTTTTATGTGTGCCCAGCTGATTTCTGAAGTTGCAAACAGGCCCAAACCTGTGGAGGACCCAGTGACTTTTATTGTAGATCTTGGGGTTGTGAACACACGGGAGCTGCATGGTGGAACCCAAACTCCCCACACAGTACGATTCAGGTAGGACGAAATGACACCTGGATTGATCCCAAGAAATGTGCCGCTAGCCAAGTGGTGTCAAAAACTCGCTGTGGAAAGAATAGTCTATGTTACCTCCTCAATATAACTTTCAATTCCAAAGGAAGGGGGTACCTCAGAACAACATGGCCTATGGAAAATACTTGGGGAATGCGATTCTATATTTATGGCCCTGGTTATGACTTTGGGCTCTGCTTCATCATCCGGCTAAAAAAGGAAGAAAATCCCACAGAAATAGGGCCCAGTTTCCTCAAGCCTGAAATTAAGCCTCCTAAACCTCCCATGCCTAGATGTACCAGAACCCCTCTACCATCTCATACTACCCGGTTTCCGTCTTTGCCTACTTCCCCAGTTCAGAGTACAGCTGACTGCTCCCCCTGGGAACTAATTAAAGGGACCTTTATGGTACTGAACTCCACACAGTCAGAACTCCTTGCATTTCAACTCAGGTATTGGACAGCTCTGTAAATTATTGTGTAATGGTGCAGATACTCCCCAGGGTGCTCTATCATGATGCAGAATCATTTCAACGTCTACTAGGGGGAAAAACAACCCAATTTCGCCGGGAGCCAGTGTCCCTTACTCTAGCAATCCTATTAGGGACAGGAGCTGCTGCAGGAGTGGGTACAGGAACAGCTGCAATGATCCATGGGTCACAACAAATGGCCCAATTAGAAACAGCAGTAGATCAAGACTTGAAGACGTTAGAGACCTCCATCACAGTTTTGCAGGAATCCTTAACCTCTCTCTCTGAATTTGTTTTACAGAACAGATGAGGATTAGACCTCCTCTTCATGAGGGAGGGGGGCCTCTGTGCTGCACTGAGAGAAGAATGTTGTTTTTATGCTGACCACAATAGAGTTGTAAAAGAATCCATGAGTAAATTGAGAAAACGCCTTGAAGAGCGCCAGAGAGAAAGGGAGATAAAACAAGGGTGGTTTGAATCATGGTTTACCCAATCCCCCTGGATAACTACACTATTATCAGACTTAGCTGGACCCCTTGTCATACTTATGGTGTTGCTAACTGTGGGACCTTGTTTGCTTAACCGCATAGATTCCTTTCTCCAGGCTCAGAGTGGGCAGGAAAACTCGTGGTAATCAGACAGAAATATGCTCCACTGGCAGAAATAGAATGTGAGACCCCGCAATAATTATCATTCATTACTTTTAAGATTAAAAGTAGTCAGAAAAAGGAGTGGGGAATGAAAGAATAAAAGAAATTGAAACTGAAATGTAAAGAACCAGGTTTTGTAAAGTTTACAAGCTGCACTCAGCACCTGAAATTCCTGTGGCAGTTAAGACAATTCCCGGAACTGCCAATTAGCTGTGTGTTAAAATCTTCCCTGACCACCTAGTTACTAAACAACCCCTTCCCAGAAACTGTGCAGCTCAGCCCGAATACATCTCAGGGCTTCAACCAATCAATTTAAATGTATACCCCTTCTCAGGGCTGACCAATCACCCGCTTCCCGACCTGTTTCCGCCAATGAATGTACTAATCATGTTTTAGAGTTGTTATTTGATTTTCCCGTGATTCAAGATGATTTGCTAAAGGAGGCTATGAGGTATGTAAAGTCCCTGCCCTCTAAAGAATGTATATAAAGCATGCTGGACCCCCTATAAACCCTTTGCTGTTGCATGAGACAGTCTCTTGGTGGTTTTTTCCTCTGACGTTAGACAGACCTTTACACCTATGAAGGACCTGGGAGAGCAAAAGTCAACTCCATGTCAATTTCCATGTCAAACAACCTGGTCAGAATGAAGGGATGTGTCTGAATCAGCCTCTCTCTTTTTAATGTAGATTAAATGGACCAAACCAGGCCTGTGTGAAGAGCTGTTCCTGGGTCACTATGGTTGATATACCATTCTAACTTGTGAAAGTGTCAGAGAAAGTAGGGGCAGCCTCCATCTCATGGGACCCTTTGAAGCAACTGTTAGGACAAAGTGGTTCCCAAGGCAGTGACCTCATTCAGTTCCTGAAGGAAGTGAACTACCACACTTCCTTGGTGATGGAACTCTCTGATTTTGGGATCCAGGAAGACAGGCACACAGAGCAAGTCCCAGTCCCAGTCCCAGTGGTCTCAATTGTTTGGATTCACCAAGTACAAAGTCAGTCGTTCTTGGTACCTACTTATGTGATGATGGCCAAATGCCAGGAGAGCTCTGAAGAGGGGCCTTTTCTGAGAAAGCAGGTAGTGGGTCAACCATGGTTTCTGACAACTTCAAAGAGTTGGCAAAGAAGACCAGATCTGAGACACGACAGGCCATTTCGGGGGAACATAGTATGGCCCACCAGTCAGAGGACATACTTGAGGGAAGGAGGTGCTATTGTGGGTATCGGTGTGAGTTTGTGGTTTTGTCTCATGTTCTGAGAATAGTTAGGAAAGGTGGTTTGTTTGTTTGGACTGGAATGTTCCTAGAAAGTCCTTTGACAATGCGAGTGTTTCAATGCCTGTGTATCCCACTGTATCCGTGGTTGTAAACATTTGAAATGCAAATGCATCAATGGTTGTGTCCTGTCTTGTAAAAAGCTTCCCAGCATTCATCCTGCCCAATTTAAAATTGGAGAGCGGCTTGCCTTATGGATGTGCAACACCTGAAATCTTCCTAAGCTCCACTTTTCTTCCTGAATACTGGCCACTCTCCAGAATAGCCTCATGGTTTTGTTTTCAAGATATGTACCACCTCCAATCTCTGTGACAGGGCCATGAACTGGATAGCTGAAGGGAATGGGAACATCTCAGAAAACTCACATATCAGTGTGACCAGTAAAGTCTCAGTGGAGAAACACTGCTTTGGGTTTTTTCTTACCTATTTTTCTGTTGTTCTGAAGTTAAGAAGGTCTTTGCCTCAGGCCACCCCTTTGTGAAGCCTCAAGAAAACAGTTTTCAAATGGAAATGAATGGGCATCACCTGTGGCTCCTTGCTTAATTGCTTTGGAAAAGGATGTGGCTGAATCAGCCTCTTGGCCCTGTGCGAGGCAGTGGCTTAGATTCTCAGCACCTGATGGATCTAAAGAAAGTTTCCAAGTTTGCATCTAAAACCAAAATGGCCAAAAGAGCAGTCATTGTAGATGAAGTCTCTCGCCTTCCTCTGTAAGCTTCCTGACATCCATCAAGTGAGAATAGGGATCATTTGGGTCAAATCAGTTCTTTAAAGCCCTGTAGAGTCTAGCCAATAGGTGCTTGGGTTTTCTCATGACACCAGTTCACATAAAGAATCTATACCAGACAGTCAGTAGGCCTCAAATTGGAGAAGCGGACCAGTTATAGAGCATGCCTACTTGATCACTCTTGGTTCAGAGGAAGCGTGTAAAGGCCACCCAGACTTTAGGCAAATGAGGGGCAAGGGAGCTTATTTTGGACAGTGTCTTGGGCTGCACCCCCTCATGGAAACCTCCAGCCAGAATTTATGATGAGTGTCTATGTTGAAGAAGATGAGTGCCATATGTAAGTGTTTTTGTTTTAATTGTGGTCATTTGTGTGGTGGTTGGAAGAGATGACTGGGTCCACCTGGGCTTTAAGTCTGGTGTGATTCCCGTTGGAGACTGAGTTCTGGAACTGACCTCAGAGAAGTATTGCCATGAATTGTGTTGGGATTTTAGTAGGCCACACATGAGAGTCGCCCTTGGAAACTGAGATCTAAGCCCAGGGTGAATTTCCACAGAGCACTGTCAATTTCAGACAGGATATCACATGATTTTATTCTGAAAGACTTGGCAGCCATAGTTGAGAGTCAAAACACACATGGACCTCACATTGGAGACCTCAATGGGCCTGGGTTCATGTGTCCTTTTGGCCACTCTTTGAGAAGCCTTGCCTCTGAGAGTTCTCCAGAGCATTCCTTGAAATGTGCTTCCTCAAAATTTAATGGTTCCTGAATGATTTCAAACCCACAGTTTCTCCAAATTCCTCCTTGAAAAATGGCTAGATTAATTCCATGAAATTTTTGAAATTCCCATGACCAGTTAGCACTGGAAAATCTTTGGATGTCCTGTTTATGATCATCAGTACACCAGAGAGTTCCTTGATTTTCTGGGTTTCATGAAAATGGTGTAGAACAGAGATGCCAGTATGTTGGAGCCTGCTGAGTAGTGGGCCCAGAGCTGTGGTGTGCAGGTGTGTGATAAAATATCTGTGGTAGGCCATGTGGATCTGCCATGGACTTCCAAATGTCTTGTGGCTGACATGGTGCAGACTGGAATCACTTATATGTCTGAAACCTCTCCATTAAAGGCATCTTGTTATATGGAGATGTTTCAGGGCAATGTTCAGAATCAGGTTGCTATGGTCAAGGGGGCAAGCCATGTGGGATAGAAGCCTGGTTGGTGCATTCTCCTGCAGACCCTGACCCACCACACGTGACAGGACTCCCTCCAACACTGTGTTCCAGTTGAACTCCTTGTATTTCGTGAAGCAACTACCAAACTCCCAGTGCAGCAGCATGAAACACCATGAAAAGTGGAGGATGACCAAATGGCTTCACAGTCCACATGCAGAGACACTTAGCTTTCAGTAGCCACAGTTTACCTACAAAGAGAGAAATCAGCACTGCTGCCTCATGTTCTTTGGAAAATAAGAAACAATGTACTCCAGGTCACATAGATTCAGACCCAACTTTGATGGTCTCATTAGAATGGAAGCTAAAGCTCCTGACAACAACATATATGTCAAGTGCCCATCCTCAAAGGCAGTTTCTCAAGAAGTCTTTAGGCCGGCAGAGTTCCATGTTGGTGGAGTGTTTACCTTTTACACCGGGACACAATAAAAGACCACTAACTTCAAATAAAATCAAATTAAAGCAAGCTTATTATTTCCATCACCCCAGCTGCCTCTCACTCCTAAAATGGTGGAAACAAGACAGCAACCCCACCTTTTCTACAGTCCAGCTTTATAGCCCACAAAGTTACACAAAAGTGGGATTACAGATAATAGAACTCTGACAAGCATCACACTAATGGTAGTTTACATTTTTTTTTTCCTGGACCCAACATCAGAATTTATGAGGACCATTAGAGCCTCAGAGAGGGTCGTTGTCTGGCCAGGAAAGGCCAATATTCATGAGGTGTTAACAAAGTTTCAGAGAGGGCTGTTATATGGTCAGAGAGCCAGGCATGGGTGAGTTCAAGGCACAGGAAGGCATTCCAAGCAGGTTCAGAATTTGCTGTAATTTATAGTTAAGACAAAATTATCTTTTCATGGTTGTGGCATGATGTCTCTCAATTTTAATTAAAGATCAGGTTGGGTCTATCATTCCCCCCTTTTCTAATGTTTCCCTTTCAAATCTTTGATAGGGTAGGGGAAGAGCACTGAGGGAATTTTAATCCCTCAGGTCACAGTCTCCCTATTTTTGAACTCACCCAAAACTGGACTCCCTGATTTTACCTGACTTAATTAATTAATTATATTGATAGTCTATTTATTTTTGGCTCCATTGTTGTAAGAAGAGAGGTGTCACTCATTTTAGCTTCTTCTGAGCTGAGAGAGGGTGAAGTGAGGGGGCACGGCCTGAGGGACATGAGTTGCCTTTTAGATGTCAGTTCGGTTTGAAGTCTGGTTGAGGAAGAACAGGTTGTTAAGTCATCTGGGGATGGGTTCTTCTATGAGAGAAACAAAAAACATGAGTACTGAATAAATGTTGCATCAGCTGGAACATGTCACTGTATAGAAGTTCCCTCACCAGTCTTTAATATCCCCAGTTATCAGGACTGTCAACTTAATATTTAACTTTTAGTGTTACAGTTTTCCCTCCCCATAAGATACAGTTTAATTATTTAATGTCATCTGATCTTGCAAAATCCTTTTTCTAGTATGAACACTGTGTCTAATAGAGAAACCTTTTGTTCTGTTACTCAGGGATGGATAATCGTACTAGCAAACACCAAGCCTACCTGTGTAGGTTAGGAATATCTGTAGGCCTTAAACTAATAACTACTGCCTCTGGCAGCTCCTGTTGATAGTCTCTTTTTATACTTATCAGGCATTCTTGTCTGAGAATCCTTCTTTGTAGCCTCCATTCTTACTTATTTTGGGAGGCTAACATAAACTGTATACCTTAAAATATTATTATTACTCTTATTATTTGAAATGCCCAGGAATGGCTGTATTTTGGTTTTCACTGTCTTTGCTAAGTGTTTAAGATGAAGCAGTCAAACTGACTTTTGTTTCTATCTATTGTTAACAATCATCTGAGCTTTTCTGGGAGTCATTCCTGGGGAAACTTGAGAGCAGCTACTCAGTTCTGCTAGTGCCATTTGCGCTAGGTGGGTCCAGGTCTTGCTTGACCATGTGTCTTCCCTCAGAAGCATCAGGGATGTCTCCCTTCTCTGATGACTGTCTTCTTCATAGAAAATACACTGATTGGCTTTCTGTTCTCCAGTAGTCTCATTAATCTCCCTGAATAGGAGGTTATGTGGCTCAGAGTTGCAATGCTTTTTAGAGAAGTGCCCTGTTCCCTGGATACAGACTGACTCAGAGGGCAAGAACCAAATATTGTTTTTTTTGTCCCTTTTCATTTAACTTTAATTTTAAATCCTAATCTTAAACATTCAGCAAATAAATTTTAACAGTCTTATTTTAAGAGTACTGGGCTTTAATGTCTATTATTTAAAATTATTTATCTTTTTATTAATTTGGATCTGTATTATTCTGTCTGTCTTGTAGGTGATGACTTATTATCTTAAATTAACCCATGTTGTATTCTTAAAGCAACACTTCTGTAAAACAATAACAGGGAATCTTTAGATCATTTATAAGGAAATTACAAAATAAAATTAACAAGAGTAAATATACTCAGTTCGTGTAATAGCTACACTGAATTTTTTGGCTGAGTTATATATTTTATCCCCTGTATGAGATCCTAGTAATCTTGACAGAAAAAAAAAACAACTTTTGAACATAACTTTAAATGAAATAACATATGACCTACTGCTTTCGTAGTCATTCTCATATGTAGTAAGATGGGACACAGAGCTGTATCTCAGGTAAGGCAGGGCTCTTTATAAATCGTAAGTGTTTTAGATTTAAGCTACTCTTTGTTTTTTAAATATCATTTTACAAGGTTTACATAAATTGTTTGAGATCAAATGAACATTAGCTAAAACCATATGATATAACATTTGAAACATGAATTAAAGAAAGACTGAAAGTTTTTAACCTTTACATAGATTAGGCTCTCATTAACTTAAAAATACATTAAAATTGTTCCCCAATGTAAAAGGTAACATAAAAGTTTACATATCTTATTGATAACAGGTAAATAAATCCCCAATATATATATTTTTTTACCATGCAACTTCAGAACACCAGCTTGATATAATGCTCTTTTAAAGTTTCTACCTTACAGGCTTGTACACCTGGAAGATATGAGCACATTAATAGCATCGCAATTACATTGATATTTCTACATTAACCAAGTTTAGCTTTTAAAGAAATGGCAGTACAGTGCTCTAAAATAACAGTTCTTATTTAATCAGTTGTTTAATTTTTATGGTTGCTTGCTCTAGAAAAATAAAACCTAATAAACACAATGTTATGGGTAAACATATGTTTTAAGAAATTTTTGTCTCTTCAACACATGACTGAATTTTACAATCTTATACAGACTTTAGAACAAACTTATACAGATCTTATTAAATCAATCAGTTATCTAACAAAAGTACTCATGAATGAGTAATCCCATATCAAATTTACATTAATTATTTATCAAAATATTAGACAAATGTATTGAACAGTGTAAACCATTTTATTTGTTGAAGGAAAAGTCCTAGTACCAAGGCATATTAGACCTTTTTTGACATTAATATTTTTTAGATTTTTGAACACCTAGAAAAACTTGTAAGCTTAAATTTAAAGACATTTATTTTTATCTGTTTTTCCAATTTAAATAGAACCATTTAAACCACGTGAATTAAAGATCTTTGGATCCACTTTTAAAAATTTGTTTTTATGAGTGCTCCTTTTTTTATGTGCACACCTTACATATGTTAATTTTTGTATCATATATATGATATACAGATATATGTATATATAGACATACAACACATACCAATATTTGCACACATAATAATAGTAAAGACCTTGTAGGTTTTTGCAGGTGAAATCTCCATTGCAATGTTTCAAAAACTCCACTGTTGGTGAAAGAGTACTTATCAGAAAAACATTAACCTAGGTCTGTAAGATCAAAATCATGAGCTCAAAAAAATAAGGAAAAAAATAAGAGTCCTAGAAAAAATGACTGGCCAGTAATTAGTAAATACCATACAATTTACCCTTTCCCCCCCCAGGCCTCAGATAAGTCTCCTACTGAGCTTGTAGGCTACTTTCATTTGCGTTTCAACATAAGTCCTGGCTGAGGACTGGAAGGAGCAGGGAAAAACTGCTATTCTGAGTAGACACCTCGCGCCTTAGGCATTTTAACCATAATTTTCAGGTTCCCATGTTGAAAATTATGATACAAGTTTAAGACACAATTCACAAAAATTTATATCTTTACATCTTGTTTTTTCAACAGATACCATACTATGATTTACTATCCTTGTCCAAATTAATGCACTGGTACACACTGTGATATTTTCCCAGTCAACCCAATTCAAAATTGGTGAAAAATAAGACTGAATGTTTGGGAAGTTACTTGCCAACTTGGAAGTAGAGTTCTTTAGTTTTCCATCCTAAGTATTTAACTTCTCTGGCATGAATTATCTGAAATCATAAACTAAACAATTACCTAAACCCGACTTTTAACTGCAAGATTGTGCAATGCTTCAAAAACCCATTCAGATACCAGATTGTTTCAATAAAACATCATCATTTAGACACACATTCAGCTAAGATCATTCCCAAGAAACAATTTATAAAATCAACACATTATTGCACAAGTCTTAAAGGGCCAGAAACAAAGACACAAGACAGACAGAAAGGAGCTCCAGACTATGGCTGACAGACAGAAGCCTTTAAAACAGAGCAGATAAGAGAACAATCTCCTACACCAGTGGCACCATAGATATCCCCACAAGGGGACCAAATGTTTTCACAGAGGGGCAACCTGAAATGTAATATCAAGGGTCTCCATGGTGACTTTACTGCCTTTAGTGTCCCCTTTTACTTTTTCATTTTTTTTTAAGAAGACAGAGGTGGCATAATCCTTACAGTGCAGGGAAGGAAGGAGGGAATTCCCTGAAGCAACAGGGCTTTGGAAGCTGCTCAGAGTCTCTCAGTTCCTCTTTTTACTTACAGGATTAGTTCCTCTGGTTTGGTTCCACCCCAAGTATGCTCCATCTCCTAACATTTCAGTAGTCAGCTCTCAAAAAGTTCCAGGGTCGGGGGGCCGTATCAAAATTTGTAACTTAAATTCCTGTTCCTGACCTTGAAGCCAATTAATACCAATTTAATAATGAGGACAGGGTTTGAGAAAAATAAAAATGGACGTTTACTGCTTTGCTAACAAAAGAGAGACACAGGGGACTCTGTCCATTGTGGTGACTCTCTTGATCTGGAGGGACAAGGGGTTTTAAAGGAGTTTAACTTGTTAACCTGAGAGATACTCAGTTCTTAGGTTGCCAGCAGTCATTGCCCTCTGCAGTGGGTGTGCTCCAGGCAGCCAGCTAGGGGATTCTCTCATCCTGCTTAACAAAGGGGGGTAAAGTTCATCAGAGTTCCTTAAAACACAGTCCAAAATGGTGTCAGGCTTACTTGCTTTATTACCCATTTTCACGTCCAATATTTTTAAATTTTTACCACAGAAATCACATAACAAAACGCACAAAAACAAACAAACAAACAAAAATACAGAACACAGAACAAAACACCAAAAAACAGAAACCCGGTGCCGAAACAGAAAAACAGAGAAGCAATGCAACGTTTTGCTAAAGCTCCGGGGTAGTAGCTCCTGCATGCCCTTCGGCACCTTTCTACCCTTTCAGAGGAATTCCTTACAAAACAGAACAGAGGACAGAATGATTCTTGTTACTGTCCCAGACAGTAGTATATGTGAGCCTCCCCAGGCCACCTCTCACTCATCCCAAGAGTTTTCTTTTAACCAGATATCAGATGTTATAAATGTGCCACTTAACTATAGAGGCCTCCTCCACCAGAAGCTCGCTAATAGTTTTAGTGCGATGGTTCACTGCAGTGCTCCCCCCGGAATGAAGGCTCACTCCAAGGCCTTGGAACTTGGCTCTACAGTCCGGAGCCCTGGAGGAAAAGCCAGCTTCAGAATTACCAGCAGTCTGTTCTTGTGATCTGGTCAGATCATCTCGCTGGGGAAATCCAAAATGTTAGACCAGGAAGCAAGAAAAGACCACTGACTCAAAATCAAATTAAGGCAAGCTTATTATTTCAACCGGCCTGGCTGCCTCTCCCTCTCAAAATGGCAGGAACAAGACAGCATCCTCACATTTCCTACAGCCCAGCTTTATAGCCCAGAAAGTTACACAAAAGGGGGGTTACAGAAAACAGAACTTTGACAAGCATCACACTAATTGTAGTTTACATTTTTTTTGCTGGCCCCAGCATCAGAAATTATGAGGACCATTAGAGCCTCAGAGAGGGTCGTTGTCTGGCCAGAAGAAGGCCAAAATTTATGAGGTGTCACCAAAGTTTCAGAGAGGGCTGGGATCTGGTCAGAAAGCCAGGAATGGGTGAGTTCAAGGCACGGGCAGGCATTACAAGCAGGTTCAGAATTTGCAGTAATATATAGTAAAGAAAAATTATCGTTTTATGGCTTTGTGGCAAGATGGCTCCCAATTTTACTGAAAGATCAGGTTGGGTGATCAACCCTGTCCCTTACTTTAGGAAAATCCTCTACCATCTCCAAGGTTGTGAACTCCTGAGCATTGTCCATTCCAGATATGTATTTACAGAATTTCTAACTCTTCTCCTCTAATTGTGTCTTACTTGGGGCGAAGGTAATGTAAAGGCATTGTTCTGGATGAGAGTGGGAAGATAATTGTATACCACATATTTGCATACACATTGGATTCATTTTCGAATTTTTCATTCAAAATACTAAATCCCTCACAATAACCCATACCCTTCTAGACTCTAACTACTAATACTAATATGATGGAGAAAAATAACCCAAAGAGAATTGAAATACAAGAGTTCAGTGGAGGCATAGTGTATATTGGAATTGCCCTTTGCAAGATAAAGGGTAGGTGTTATAAATCTAGTCAATTTTTTTTTGAAATAGTTCTCCATGTGTTTTTAAATTTAACAAATATGTGAATTCCTGTCTCCCTTTCTCTGTAGCCTATTCAGCGCATGTATTTTTATATGCACATAGAGACTCCAATCTGATATCACACATATATTTTTGTGAGGTGCCTGACTTGGCAGATACAAATTGTGAGAAGAGATCACTCCGCCTAAACTCTGTTGAAACAGAAAATTCAAACTAAGGGAAGCTTCCTAGTTAAACAACATTATACATAAATCCATGTTCAGTAAAATAAAAGTTTTTGGATCTGTGGATGATATATATTTCATGGTGAAATTCGATTGGCATATATATAGCGACTTCTTAATGTCTGTGTTTGTGTGTGTGTGTGTGTGTGTGTGTGTGTGTGTGTGTGTATATATATATATATATATATATATATATATATATATATATATACTATCCAGATTTTTCAAATTATGAAATATGTGTTTTATATACACTCCCTAAATTCATTCATGTTCATGTATGTGGATTAATAATCAACATTTCACAAGATTATTCTCAGAAATATTCATCCACCTGAAATACATATTTGTTTCCTAGTACTGAAAACTAACTTCAGTGAAAGGTGCATACATATCCTAATATTTCTAGAGTAACTGACTCAGTTTAACCTCAATGCAAGTAGATTCCTATTGGAAATGATGTATATTTTGACATTCATTTTTATTCAACACTGGTACATTACTATTTCTGCAGTTTATGCACATCATAGGATATATATTTCATACACTAATTAGCGAATTTATAGGCATTTGTTTCACTTTCAGTCACTTCCTGATCCAGAACACATGTATTTCTCTCTGTTTCTTGACTGGTCTTTTCATAAACCTTCTTCCCAAATACATTATTTTCGAATTCCATAATCACTTTTGAAACAGAACTCACACACCCTTCATGATATACCATAACCATAAGATGACCATTAGATATATAACTGGTTGGAATGAATGATTGTATATCAATATAATATTTCTCATATATTTTCAGATATCTATTCAATCCATTATTTAAAGTGGATCCAGTTATATTATTTATTCAGATTATGGTCTATTCATGCCTTATCTGTATATTCACAGACACAGGGTACACCAATTTGTACCCCCATACTAATTTATACGTCTTTAAAATATTGCTCCCAGAAATGGTGGAAGAAATACTCATGTCACCTGATCTACATATATATTTTATCACATAAATATTCTGGACACAAAAAGCAAAAGTCACACTTACAATTTTACCAAAACCTAATTTGAAAGTGATCATGGATTACTAACATCATCCATGTAGATGTTGCCTAATGCTCTCAAATGTCAATCCTATTGGTGACTACATATTTGTTTCTTCCTAAGATTATATATTCAACCTCAAGCCTGTTGAAAATGTCTAATCCTATCACTCTCTTTATACTTTGCTTGATTTCCTAATATCTCTATTGATGTCTGCTTTCCTACATGTTTTCCCCAGTTCATCATTGTGACTGACTCTTCACATTTGCTGACGTTTACATTCACTCTCTACCTGAAACCCTACTGCTAAAGAACTTTTAGTCCAATTCCTATACTCACTCTTCTTTCTAAGCCAACGGACTACCTTCCTAGTCCTACCCACCATCGCTTTTTGACTGGGTGTTCTCTTCATCATTCAATCATCCAAGGTACAAGGTCCTATACCATTGTAGATTGATTTATCTGAGACAACTGTGCAGCACATAATTCAAAGCTAATTATCCCACTCAAGTGCCCAATGCCCTTCTGGGCTTCAAATCTTACCTATATTTCTGCTTTCATATTTACATTTCACCTATATACTCTTGTAAATATCGCAAGTTTCCAATACCATTATTCATCCCACAGAATGATTCCTAACCCAAATTGAAGCTGTTTTTAAACCTAACCATACACTCTTCCCTTAATATAACTTACAGAAGAGCTGGTACAGAGTTGGTCTTACAATATAGGAATGAAAGTGATCTTCCACCTGCTGAGAACGTCAAAGATCCATGGAGAAGTGATCCTTGGAGAAGATGTAGGCAGCTATGTAGGACCTGAGAGAGCAATAGTCATCTTCCATGCCAAACATCCTGGTCAGGATGAATTGATGTGTCTAAATCAGCCTCTCTCTTCTTAGTGTAGAGAAGATGGACCAAACCAGGCCTGTCTGAAGAGCAGTTCCTGAGTGCCTATGGTTGATATACAATTCTAACTTCTTAATGTGTCACAGGTTGTAGGGGCAGCCTCCATCTCATGGGAACCTTGGAAGCAACTGTTAGGACAAAGTGGTTACCAAGGCAGTGACCTCATTCAGTTCCTGAAGGAATTGACCTTACCTCACTTCCTTGGTGATGGAATTCTCTGAACTTGGGATCCAGGAAGCCAAGCACCCAGAGGCAGTCCCAGTCCAAGTCCCAGTGGGCTAACTTGTTTGCTTTTCCCAAGGTCAGAGTCAGTCTTTCTTGGTACCTACTGATGTGAGGATGGGCAAATGCCAGCAGAGCACTGAAGAGGGGCCTTTCTGGAGTAAGCAGGTAGGGGCTCACCACTGGCTCCTGACAACTTCACAGAGTTGGCTAAGAAGATCAGATCTGAGACAGGACATGCCATTTTGAGGGAACATACTGTGGCCCACCAGTCAGAGGACACTACAGATAGTCTCAGAATTAGTTGGGGAAAGGAGGTGCCTTTGTGGGTGTGGGTGTAGGTTTGTGGTTTTCTTTTGTTCTGAGAATAGGTATGAAAGGCGGTTTGTTTGGATTCAGTGAACTGTTTCTAGTAAGTCCTTTGACAAGGCGAGTATTTTTTTGACTGTATATTCCATGGTGTCCGTGGATGAGACATGAGAAGAGAGAATACATCAATGGATGTGTCCTGTCTAGTAGAAAGCTTCCCAGCATTCATCCTGCCCAATTTATGAATGGACTGCAACTTGACTTATGGATGGGCAATATATGCTATCCTCCTAAGTTCCTGTTTTCTTTCTGAATTCTGGCTTCTCTAAAAAATAGGCTCATGGTTTTGAGTCCAAGATATGTACCACCTCCAAGCTCTGTGACATGGACATGCACTGGATAGCTGAAGGGCATGGCGAGCTTCTTAGAAAACTCAGACATCAATGTGACTAGTAAAGTCTCAGTGGAGAAACTCTGCTTTGGGCCTTTTCCTTACATATTGTTTTATTGCCCTGAATGTCAGGAAGGTCTCTGCCTCAGGTCAACCATTTGTGAAGCCTGAAGAAAAGAATTTTCAAATAGAAATGAATAGGCATCACCTGTGTCTCTTTGCTTAATTGCTTTAGAAAGGGATGTGTCTGAATCAGCCTCTTGGCCCTGTGTGAGGCTGTGGCTTATATTCTCAGCACCAGATGGATCAAAAGAAAGATCCCATCTGTGCATTCAGTACCAAAATGGCCAAAATACCAGTTATTCTGGATGAACTCTCTCACCTTCCAATGTAAAGTCCCTGACCTCCATTAAGTGAGAATAGGGATCTTTTGGGTCAAATGAGATCTTTAAAGCCCTGCAGAGGCTAGCCTATAGGTGATTGGGTTTTCTCATGACTCCAATTCAGATAAAGAATCTAAAACCCACAGTCACTAGGCCTCAAATTGGAGAAGCAGAGCAGCATTAAGGCAGGCCTATTTGATCACTCCTGGTTCACAGGAAGGGTGTCCAGGCAACCCTAAATTTAGGCAAATGAGGAGCAAGTGAGTTTATTTTGGACACTGTCGTGGGCTGCGCTCCTCATGGAAACCTCAAGCCAGAGGATATGATGAGTCTCTATATGGAAGAATATGAGGATCATGTGGAAGTATTTTGGATTTAATTGTGGATATTTGTATCGCGGTTGGAAGAGATGACTGGGTCCACCTGGGCTTTAACTCTGGTGTGATTCCCCTTAGAGACTGAATTCTGGAACTGACCTCAAAGAAGTATTACCATGAATTTTGTTGGGATTTTATTAGGCCACGCATAAGAGTCGCCCTTGGAAACTGAGATCTAGGCCCAGTGAAGCTTTCCACAGAGCACTGTGAATCTAAGCCAGAATATCACATGATTTTATTCTGAAAGACATGGCAGCCATAGTTCAGACTCAAAACACACATGGACCTCACATTGAAGACCTCAATGGGCCTGGATTCATGTGACCTTTTGGCCACTCTTTGGGAAGCCTTGCCTGTGAGAGTTCTCCAGAGTTTCACTGAAATGATGTTTCTCAACATTTAATGGTTTCTGAATGAATTGAAACCCACAGTGCCTCCAACTTCAACCTTGAAAAATGGCTAGATAAATACCATAAAATTTTTGAAATTCCCATGACCAGGTGGCACTGGAGAAAGTTTGGATGTCCGGTTGCTGATCATGAGTATACCAGACAGTGCCTTGATTGACTGGGTTTCATGAAAATGGTGTAGAACAGAGATGACAGTAAGTTGGAGCCTGCTCAGTAGTTGGCCTACAGCAGTGGATAAAACAGGTGTGTGATAAAACTTCTGTTGTAGGGCCATATGGATCTTCCAGGGGCTTCCAAATGGATTGTGACTGACATGGTGCAGCCAGCAATTCATTATATGTAAAAACATCTTGTTATTTGGAGAGGTTTCACGGCAATGTTCAGAATCAGGATGCTATGGTCAAGGGGGGAAGCTATGTGGAGTAGAAGCATGCTTGGTGCATTCTCTTGCAGACAATGACTCACCACACTTGACAGAACTCCCTCCAGCACTGTGTCCCAATTGAACTCCTTGTATTTCGTGAAGCAAATACCAAACTCCCACTGCAGCAGCAAGAAACACCAGGAAAAGTGGAGAATGACCAAATGGCTTTACAGTCCACACAGGGAGACACTTAGCCCCCAGTGGACAGAGTTAACCTACATATAGAAAATTCAGCAATGCTGCCTCATGTTCAGAGGATAATAAGGAACTATGTCCTCCATGTCACATAGATACAGACCCAGCTTTGATGGTTTCACTACAAAGGAAGCTCCTGACAAAAACATATATTTCAAGTGCCCAACCTCAGAGACAGTTTCTCAAGAAGTCTTTAGGCCAGCAGAGCTCCATGTTTGTGGAGCGTTTACCCTGTCTCTAACTTTTGGAGACTCCTCTATCACCTCCAAGGTTGTGAACTCCTGAGCATATTCCATTCCTGATATGTATTCACAGAATGTTTAACTTTTCTCCTCTAATTATGTCTTACTTGGGGTGAGGGTAATGTCAAGGCATTGTTCTGGATGAGAGTGGGAAGATTTTTGTGCATCATACATTTCAAATACTGAATCACTGACACTAACCCATACTCTACAAGACTCTGACTACTAATCCTAATATGATGGAGAAAAATAACCCAAACACAATAAAAATACAAGGATATCAGAGGAGGCATGCTTTATAGTAGGACTTGCATTTTGCATTACATTGGGTAGGAGTAATACATCTAGTCAATTTTTAATTGAAATACTTCTTCATTTGTTTTTAAATTTAACACATATATGAATTACTCTCTCCCGTTCTCTCTAGCCTACTCAGCACATGTGTTTTTATATGCACATATAGAATCCTAACTGGTATCACACGTACATTCTCGTGAGGTGGCTGACTTGGCAGGTACAAATTGTGGGAAGTGATCACTCCTCCTAAACGCTGTTGGAACTGAAAATTCAATGCATGGGGGAGCTTCCTATTTGAACAACCTTATACAAAAATCCATGTTCAGTAAAATGAATATTTTTGGATATGCGGATGTGTTATTTTTCATGATGAATTTCGATTGGCATATATATATTTCTATTTTTAATGTCTGTGTGTTTTGTGTATATATATATATATATATATATATATATATATATATATGTATATACACTCTCCAGATTTTTCAAAATATGAAACATATGTCTTATTATACTCTCCCTAAATTCATTCATATTTTTGTTTGTGGATTTATAATCAAGTTTTCCCAAGATTATTCTCAGAAAGATTCATCCACCTGAAATACATATTTGTTTCCTAGTACTGAAAACTAACTTCTTTGAATGGTGCATACATATCCTAACATTTCGATTGTAACTGACCCTGTTTAACATCAATTCAAGTAGATTACTATGAGACATGATGTGGATTTTGATGTTCATTTTTATTCAACATTGGTACATTAGTATTTCTTCAGTTAATGCACATCAGGGGATATATATTTCATCCACAAGTTAGCAAATTTATAGGCGTTTGTTTCACTTTCAATCACTTCCTGCTTCAGAACACATGTATTCCTCCATGTTCCTTGACTGATCTTTTCATGAGACTTCTTTTTAAACACATTATTTTTGATTTGCATACTCACTTTTGAAGCAAAACTCACACACCCTTCATGATTAACCATAACCCTAATATTACCATTAGATGTATAACTCGATGGAATGAATGATTTTATACCAATATAAGATTTCTTATATATTTTCATATATCAATTCACTCCATTATTTAAAGTGGAACCAGTTATATTATTTATTCACATTATGGTCAATTAATGAAATATCAAGATATTGTATGAAACAGGGTACACCTTTTTGTACCCCCAAAACTAATTTATACTTCTTCAAAATAGTCCTCCCAGAAATGGTGGAAGAAATAGTCATGTCACCTGATCTACATATACATTTTATCACAGTAATATTTGGGACACAAAATGCAAAGATCACACTTATGATTATACCAAAGCCTAAAAGGAGAGTGAGCATGGATTACTAAAAACACCCATGTCCAGGTTGCCAATGCTCTCAAATGTCAATCCAATTCATGACTACATATTTGTTTCTTTCTAAGATAATATATCCAAACTAAACCCTGTTTAAAATGTCTAATCCTATCACTCATTTTATACTTTGCCAGATTTTGTAATGTCTCTATTGATATCTGCTTTCCTACATATTTTCCCCAGGTCATCATTCTGAGTGTTCACATGTGCTCACATTTACATTCACTCTCTAACCGAAACCCTATTGCTAAAAAACTTTTGTTCAAAATCCTATGCTCACTCTTCTTCCTAAACATACTGACTATCTTCCTAAATCTACCGACCATCCCTTTTTCACTGGATGTTCTTTTCTACATTCAATCATCCAAGGTACATGGTCCTATTCCATTGTATATCGATTTATCTGAGACATCTGTTCAGAAAGTTATTCAATGCTAAGTATCCCAATCAAGGGTTCAATGCCCTTCCAGGCTTCAAATCTTACCTAGATTTTTGTTTTTATAATTATATTTTACGTATATATTCTTGTAAATATCGCAGGTTCCCAATACCATTGTTCAACCCTCAGAATGATTTCTCACTCAAATCGAACCTATTTTTGACCCTAATTATACACTGTTCCCTAAATCTAACTTTACAGAAGAGCAGGGATGGAGTTGGTATTTCAATACAGGAATGTAGGGGATCTCCCACCTGTTGAGAACCTCAAATGTCCATACAGAAATGATCACTGGATTAGTTGTAGGCAGCTATGAAAGACCTGAGAGAGCAAAAGTCATCTTCCATGGCAAAAAACCTGGTCAGGATGAAGGGATGTGTCTGAATCAGCCTCTCTCTTCTTAATGTAGAGAAGATGGACTAAACCAGGCCTGTGTGGAGAGCTGTTCCCAGGTACCTATGGTTGATATACCATTATAACTTGTGACAGTGTCACAGGAAGCAGGGGCCACTTCCATCTCATGGGACCCTTTGAATCAACTGTTAGAACAAAGTGGTTTCCAAGCAGTGAACTCATTCAGTTTCTGAAGTAAGTGAATTGCCTCACTTCCTTGGTTGTTGGAACTCTCTGAACTTGGGATCCAGGAAGCCAGGCACCCAGAGCCAGTCCCAGTTCAAGTCCCAGTGGTCTCACTTGTATGGATTTACCAAGGACAGCGTCATTCTTACTTGGTACCTACTGATGTAAGAATGGCCAAAAGCCAGGAAAGCTCTGAAGAGTTGCTTTTCCTCAGCAAGGAGGTAGGGGCTCACCGCTGGCTCCTGACAACTTCACAGTGTTGGCCAAGGAGAGCTGATCTGATACAGGACAGGCCATTTCAGGGGAACATAGTGTGGCCCACCTTTCAAAGGACACTCCGGATAGTCACAGACCCATTTGGGGGAAGGAGGTGTTTTTGTGGGTGTGTGGGTGTGGGTTTGTGGTTTGTTTCATGTTCTGAAAATATGTAGAAAGTTGGTTAGTTTGGTTTGGAGTGAACTGTTTTTAATAACTCATTTGACAAGGCGAGTGTTTCTATGTTTGTGTATCCCACGGTGTCCGTGGTTGAAGACATTAGAAAAGAAAATGATTCAATGGATGTATCCTGTCTAGTAGAAAGCTTCCCAGCATTCAACCTGCCCAAATTATGAATGGACTGTGGCTTGCCTTATCAATGGGCAACACCTGCTAATTTCCTAAGTTGCTGTTTTCTTCCTGAATTCTGGCCGCTCTCCAGAAGAGGTTCATGGTTTTGTGTCCAAGATATATACCACCTCCAAGCTCTGTGACATGGCCATGTTCTGGATAGCTGAAGGGAATGGCGAGCATCTCAGAAAACTCAGATATCAGTGTGACCAATAAAGTCTCAGTGGAGAAACCCTGCTTTGGGCCTTTTGCTTACCTATTGTTCTGTTGCCCTGAATGTCAGAAAGTTCTTTGCCTCAGGCCACCCCTTTGTGAACCCTGTAGAAAACAGTTTTCAAATGGAAATGAATGGGCATCACCTGTGGCTCTTTGCTTAATTGTTTGGAAAGGGATGTGTCTGAATCAGCCTCTTGCCCTGTGTGAGGCTCTTGATTAAATTCTCAGCACCTGATGGATATAAAGAAAGATATCATGTGTGCATCCAAAACCAAAATGGTCAAAAGAGCAGTCATTGCAGATGAAGGCTTTCGCCTTCCTCTGTAAGGTTCCTGACCTGTATCAAGTGAGAGTAGGGAACATACACCAAGCCAATTGATGGCTCCTTTTGGAAAAATTGTACCACCGATGACAGCATCAGCATAAATACCCCAACATTACCACAAGTCGCTGCACCTACAGTGCACAATGCATAGAAGTGCGTTCACAATGCATAGAAGTGATACATAGTCCAGGCAAGTTCTGCAAACAGTTCAGTGATGGCTATTGCAGAAGCTGTAGATTGGTTTTATCATTGTCTTCACCGGCACTAGGATGAAGATAGGAATTGTGGCAATAATGGATAAAGAAAAAATTATGTAACATTCCAGAAGGCACTAAAAGAAAACAATTTTCTTAACAATTTACATTATCTTGAAGACAATTATTAAATATAATGAAAAGGAAAGGTGAAAGTAAACAAACAGTTCTGTTGACCTCTATTTTGTTCACATGTTAAAACAATCCTCAACAGTTGTTTATCCAATTTAATTTAAACCATTTAAATCACGTGAATAAATAAAAATATTTGGATCCATTTTTTCATTAGTGCTCATCATATATGATATATGGACATATGTATATTCAAACATATAACACAAAACACAAGTGTGCACACATAATATAATACATAAAACACATAACATAATAGTAAAGGCCTTATAATTTTTTACAGGTGAAATCACCATTGGAATGTTTAAAAACTCTATAGACAAAAAAATAGGACTGATCACCAAAACATTAATCTAGGTCTGTATGAGCTCAAAAAAAATAAAATAGAATGTGGGAAAGGACAATAATAAAATAGATATTGATAAAAGCATCCTGGTTTTTTCGCAGATGTAAGGATAGCCAAACTGGAGTTTTTGATATCAGCTATTATGGATTTGAGCCAAATCATCTTCTTTTTGGTCTATAGAAATCACTTTAGTTAATCTCTCTGGAATCCAAATCGGCTGCTGTTCTTCCTGTGGAAACACACAAACAGACCCCCGAATAAAGACAATCACTGGTTCAGGACTTTAGTTAATCTCTCTGGAATCCAAATTGGCTGCTGTTCTTCCTGTGGAAACACACAAACAGACCCCTGACTCCAGACAATTACTGGGTCAGGACCTTTCCATTGTCCTGTTAGAATATCCTTCCAAAGTATCTTGGGCTTATACACATTTTTTGGACACATATGCCTTTCCACAGCACTAAGTCCTGATGAATCCAAATTTTAAAAGTTTAGAGTAAAAAGGGTTATTTTAAGTTTATATTTGAGGAATATATACCCCTTCGCAATTTCGTCATTTTGCCTTAATAAGTACATTTTAATTGTTTGTTGTGCTCTTTCAACTATGCCTTGTCCCTGTAGATTGCAAGGTATTCATGTAATATGAGTAATGCCAAATGATGCGCAAAATTGTTTAAAAGAGGTAGAAGTATAACCAGGGGCATTATCTGTTTTTAACTGTTTTGGAATGCCCACAGTGGCAAAATTTATTAAGCAATGAGCTATAACATCTTTAGTTTTTTCTCCAGCATGAAGGGAGCCCATCAAAAATCCAGAAGAAGTATCAACAGTAACATGCAAATATTTTAATTTTCCAAATTCTGGCAAGTGTGTGACATCCATCTGCCAAATATGGTTAGGTATCAATCCTCTAGGATTGACTCCAGGTTTAACTTGTGGTAAAAAGGTCACACAATTTTGACATTGTTTTATTACTTGTCTGTCTTGTTCCTTAGTTATTTTAAAACTGTTTTGTAAAGTATTAGCATTGATATGGAACTTTTTAAAAAAAATTATATCTTCTTCTAGTGTAGACAAAATATGTATGTATGTCATGTGTAGTTTTATCTGCTAAATCATTGCCCAAAATATGGACTCCAGGCAACCTGTATGTGCCCTGATATGTCCTATAAAGAACGGATCTTTTTGTCCCAGATTAGACATTGTATACTGGAAAGCAAAGAGAAAACACTACAGGAAGGGAAAATCCTACCAGCATCTTCAAGGGATACTATAGCATTCACTATATACTGACTATCGGAAAATAAATTAAATACAGAAAATTAAACATAACAAAAGATTGTAATACTGCATTAAGCTCTACCTTTTGAGCTGATTGTTTCAGTACTAAAAATGTAAAAGTTTGATCAGGTGTAAGTATTGCTGCTGTACCATTATTTGACCCATCAGTGAATATATTTGGAGCATTCATGATAGGTGTTTTTCTTGTCATTTTTGGAAAAATTACAGGATGCAATGACCAAAAAGACAATAAAGGATTAGATGGTAAGTGGTTATCAAATGAAACATTAGATTTATACATGATTATTGCCCAAGTATTTAACTCATTAGCTAATTCATCAATTTGATTCATAGTATATGGAGTATTAATTTTATTGGAAGAAATGGCAAACACTCCCTTTGCTGCTTTTATTCCTATGATTATTAATTGTCCCTCAGCCTCAGGATACCTAGTAATAATAGTGTTAGAAGAATAAGATAAATGTATCCATAATAATGGACCTTCTTTCCAAAATACTCCTGTAGGAATATTTTTGTTGGTAGTACAATAAATAATAAAGGCAAAATTATATGAACTCTATTCAAATTCATATTTTCCATATATATTTCAATGATTTTTAATGTCTTTCTTGCTTCAGGCGTTAACATTCTGGGTGAATTTGGATCTGATGGACCTTTTAGTATATCAAATAAAAGTCCCAACTCTCCTGTTAGTATACCTAGATAAGGCCTTATCCAATTTATGTCTCCTGATAACTTTGAAAGTCATCAATTGATTTGAGTTGATCTACTCATATTTGAATTTTTGGTGGACTGATCATGGTTGAGGATAATAGAACTCCTAAATAATTAATTGGAAAATTTAATTGTACTTTATCTATTGCTATCTCTAGATTATAATTTTTTAATAAGTTTGTTAGTGTGTCATAACATTCTAGCAATGGGTTTTTAGTTTTGTGTGTTTAGGTTTTTCCATATAGTGAAATATTTGTAGTGTAGGATTTCGATCTCTAAGTGGCTGGATTACTTTGTTAACATAAATTTGACCCATAGTTGGGCTGTTAGCCATCCCTTGAGGGAGTACTTTCTACTCATATCTCTGATCAGGACCTTCATGATTCAGTGCAAGGATAGTAAATGAAAAACGTGGACTATCCTCAGGATGAATTGGAATTGAAAAAAAAAAAACAATCTTTAATATCTATAACGAAAACATACCAAGTTTTTGGCAAAGCAGACAATTGAGGAATCCCTGATTGAGCAGGTCCCATAATAACCATCTCATTATTAATGGCTCTTAAATCTTGCAATAATCTCCATTTTCCAGATTTCTTTTTGAGGACAAAAATGGGAGTATAATGGGGAAATACAGAAGGTTGTATCTGTCCTTCTGCTAATTGTTGTTTGACCAGGTCATGGGCTGCTTGTATCTTTTCTTTGGTCAGGGGCGACTGAGGAAACCGTACTGGTCATTCTGATTTCCTAGTAATTTTTATTGTCTCGTCTCATTGCCCCTTTCTGAAAATCCAACCCATGTCTATCTGTTCCTTGATCTATTTGTATTGGTGCTGGTATAACTTGTTCTTGTTTTTCTTATCTTTTTCCTTTCCTAAAAACCTGTCTAGCCATAAGAGTGGGTGCATTTTGATTGATGTTATTTGTTAATGTCAAACATAATTGATCTAGGACGTCTCAACCCCATGAATTTATGGGAAGTTGATCCAATACATATGCCTGTATAGTTCCTTCACATCCTTCAGAATCCTTCCAATCTAATACCATTGCACTTTTATGGGGTTTAGTTGCCACTCCTTGACCTCAAAGCTTTTGAATGGCTTGTTTTAATGGACAATGTTTTGGCCATTCTTGATGAGAGATGATGTATCCAGTAGCCCATCAAATTCATGTCCTTGAATATTTAGTTTTAGCATGGGGCAAGAATCGAAATTTAAAGAAAGCATAGCCCAATCTACACCTGTGGAGCCTAATCCCTTATAACGTCTTTCTACAGAACGACTCAAAAATTTATCATGTAAGCTGGGTATTATTAGTAACTGTGCTATTCTATCTCTTGGTGAAATTACTTATATACCCTTTGGAGAACTGGCAATAATTTTTATTTCACCTTCATAATAGGATCAATTACCCCAGGACTAATCATAAGTTCTTTTAGAGTAGAAGAGCTGCATCCAAAAATAAGCCTACTGTTCCTTTGGGAAGAGGTCCTTTCACCCTTGCAGGAATGATTTGAACTCCCATCTCTGGAGTTAGTACTGATCTGGTGGAGGCGCAGATGTCCAACCCTGTCCTCCCTCTGGTTTGTCTGATGAGGGATCTGATGGACAATGTGTCCCGGGCACTAATCTGATGAGGTTGCTGGGTTCTTCCAGTGCTCCGTATATTTGTGTTTTGGGCCCACAAAATATCTTTTAAAGGTAAAAGTACATAAGTGGGTAATTTTAAATACGGTCTTAGCCATTGAATATCCCCCAGTAATTTTTGAAAATCATTAAGGGTGTGAAGATGTCCACACGTAGTTGTATTTTAAGAATTTGGATCTGATTATCTTGAAGTTTAAGGCCCAAATAGGTATAAGAGTCTTGTGCTTGAATCTTATCAGGAGATATCTGTAGTCCAAGGTAGTTAGGGTTTTGTAAAGGTCCAAGTAACAGTTATTAAGGTCATGGGTATTTTGTACAGCAATTAACAAATCATCCATATAATATACAATATAAATTTGTGGCCATCGCTCTCTCACAGGGTCTACTGCTTGAGCAACGTATTTTTGGCAAAGACTAGGGCTGTTGGCCATACCTGTGGAGGAAACTTCCATTGAAATCTCTGCATAAGGCCTGAAAATTAATGTGAGGGAGACTAAAGGCAAAATAGGGTCTATCCTCAGGATGTAAAGGAATGGTAAAAAAGCAATCTTTTAAGTCAACAACCATTTTACAGTAGTTTTGGGGAATAGCCACTGGTGTGGAAATGCCTGGCTGTAGTGCTCCCATTGGGTACATCACTGTATTAATGGCACACAAATCTTGAAAAAAGGGCCACTTGCCTGATTTTTTCTTGATAACAAAAATACGAGTATTCCATGGTGAGGTTGAGGCCTCTACATGGCTGGCTGCCAGCTCTTCCTACACTAACATAGAGGCAGCCTCCAAATTTTCTTAGGTAAGGGGCCACCCACACAGGAGTCTGAGACTCCCAAATAATTTTATCTGCATGTGGTACAGGAGGGTCAGGGACCGACACTAAAAATCAGAATACCCAAGTCCATATGTATATGTTTTTTGTATGGGTTGTATAGGCTCAACCAGTCCTTGTCTCAGTCTCCCAAGGCCTGTACCAGGACAAAATTCATACGAAGCATTTGATGAGTCACCATGGAATTGGGACTGGCAAGAATAACTTCCATTTGACTCAAAATATCTCGGCCCCATAGGTTAAAAGCGTGGTGGCTGGGGGCGGTTAGCCCAAGTTTGAGGAGACGCTACCACTAGGCTTTGTTTGCCTCTCGGACACTCGCGTGAAACATGGCCAAGTTGTTTACAAGTAAAGCAAGTACGTGAGCCAGGATTGTGAAAGGCCTTGGTAAAGGCAGCACCTATGGCGAGACCAATGGCATGGGCTGCACCCACCCTGGCACAGATTCTAATAAAGTCAGAAAGTTCCCCTTTATCCTTATGTGGTCAGAAAACATCCTGACATGCCGCGTTGGTGTCTTCAAACGCAAGATGTTTACAAAGGTGCTTTCACTTTCCTTGGTCCAAGCAAGCATTCCCTGGCTAGGTTAAGCCGGGCAAAAAAGTCGCTATAAGGCTCTTCGGGCCCTTGTCAAATTTTTGCCAGGGAAGTGGTAGCTGAGCCCTTTTGAGGTAGGCGTCTCCAAGCATGTAAGCCAGCCATCTGAATCTGTTCCAAAAGTCCAGCAGGGAAACACGCCGGTTTAGGGTTAGTGTCAAAAGGCACATTGATCACTAGCTTAACAGAAGTCCAGTATTTAGAGGAGGCCTTAGTTAATTTTTTTGAGCAGTTTCCCGACAGTGCTCTTTGAAATCTGCATTCCACAACAGAAAGTCTCTGGCACTGAGGGTAGCTCAGGCTAAAAATTTCCAATCATTGGGAGTAAGCCATTGTGCACTGTGACTTTCTAATATAACCAAAGTGTAGGGTGCAGTGGGGTCATAGTGAGCACAAGCCTTTTTTAAGTTTTTCAAGAAAATGCAGGCTTAATTTTTTGTAGACACTTTGGGTTCCTTCCTCTCTACGGGTGAACTTCTCATCCCCTGAGTCCTAATCTTCCTCTTGCCATTCCCGCGACTTTTTCCCTTGATCCGTTTCCCCCGCTTCCTTCTCTTGATCCTCATCTAAGTCTTTGTCCTCACCCTGCGCGGGCTTATCTATCTGACTGCGGGTGACTGGGAAGGCAAGAACAGGCCGATGGAGCAGCTTAGCCTTTGTGCTAGACCACCATGGGCCAGCTCATGTTGACTCCATGCCTAAGGCTAATGAGCAGAGCTCAGAGTCATGGGATCTTAATTCTTTTAAAAGTTGGATCTGTTCCCTTCTATGTAGAAGAGACTCTCACAAGGGAGGCAGGTTAGGCAAGGGAAGTGGGAAAAAAATATCTGGGGGGCCAGTTGGCCTCTGAAGGGCCGAACAACAAAAGGCAGGAGGGATAAAGGAGGGAGGTGGATGTGTAAGTCCTATTGGCTGTGGGAGGGTCATGAGAGGTCTTGGGTCTTCTGAATGGTAGCGAGCTGCTTCCTTCACCAAGGTAGCCCCCTCACCATGGGTCAATATGTCTCTGGTATTTAAAACTGGATAAAGGCAGTTGCAACCCTGGGAGCCTTATTCATTAGTGTGGGTTTTTTGAGGGGGACCAAGAAAGTTCACAGAAGCCTGGGGAGACTGAGAAGTGTCTATGTCTATACTAACTTAAGGGCATGCCGAGACTGAGAAGTGTCTATGTCTATACTAACTTAAGGGCATGCCGAGGGGGGATGAGAGGTCTTTTGCATAGCCTCTTCCCAAATCCTGACAAGTTTTAAGGTACCATTGTCAAAGGGTAAACTATTCAGACTTTCATTAATTAAGTTCCAGGATATAAAGGTGGGAACAGGCCCCTTTTATGGGCGAAAGGATTGATAATAATCTTTTAAACAGTCTCCTACTCTAATCCGTCCTTTACCGTCAATGGTCCCTTCAAGGGGAAACCATGGACACAATTCTCCTTTGTAGGAAAAGATTAATTTTAAGTCCTTTTCCTTAACACGCTCCCACCATGTGTTCAGGGACTCCTTGAGGCTTGACAAAAATGACCGTGAGCTCCGCTTGGCCAAGTCTTCACAGAGGATGGCGTTCCCCCTCAGTCAAAGTCTTGAGCCCCAGTCGGTGGGCGCCAGATATCCCGGAGGGCTGGACACATCAACGTGGATTGCGAACCTAGGTGGGGAAGAATGATGGGACAAGAGACACGAGAGATGACAGCAAGACAGGAGTTCTGGTCAAGCTGCAAACTTTTCTTGTTCACACAGGGGAATTTATATGATGGGAATGGAAATGCTCTCTTATCGGCAGTTGCTGGATGTCTTCACAAGGTGAGATAACGTCAGGATGTTTCAGGAAGACAGATGGCCGCAGGATGTCTCTGGGAGATAGATGGCTACATTATGTCTCCCAGGCAGGATGTCTTCCAGGGGGCTGTGTCTTGTTAGTATAAGGCTATTCTTTGAAGGAGAACTTCCTTCTAGCCCCTGACAGTCTGGGATTGATTATTTGGAATGGAAAATTGGAAAATGAATCCAATGTGTATGCAAATATGTGCTACAGAAAAAAATTCTCATTCTCATTCAGAACAATGCCTTGACATTACCTTGGCCAAAATTAAGACACAATTAGAGGAGAAGAGTTAGAAAATCTGTGAATACATATCTGGAATGGAAAATGCTCAGGAGTTCAAAATCTTGGAGGTGGTAGATGAGTTTCCAAAAGTAAGGACCAGGGTAAAAACTCCACAAACATGGAGCTTTGACGGCCTAAAGACTTCTGGAGAAACTACCTCTGAGGTTTGGCACTTGAAATATATGTTGATGATAGGAGTTTTAGTTTCATTTCTAGTGAGACCATCAAAGCTCTATCTGCATCTATGTGACCTGGAGGACATGGTTTCTTATTTTCCAATGAACATGAGTCAGCAGTGCTGAATTATTACTTTGTAGGTAAACTGTTTCCACTGGGGTCTAAGTTTCTCTCCGTGTGGACTGTGAAGACATTTGGTCATCCTCCAATTTTCATGGTGTTTATCGCTGCGGCACTGGGAATTTGGTATTTGCTTCACAAAATACAAGGAGTTCAACTGGGACACAGTGCTGGTGGGAGTTCTGACATGTGTGGTGGGTCAGGGTCTGCAGAAGAATGCATCAATCAGGCTTCTATCCCACATAGCTTGCCCCATTGAACATAGCAACCTGAATCTGATCATTGCCCTGAAACCTCTCCATATAACAAGATGCCTTTACATACAAGGTTCTGCAAGCTGCACCATGTCAGAATCAAGCCATTTGGAAGACAATGGCAGATACACATGACACCACAACAGATGTTTTATCACACACCTGCACACCACTGATCTAGGCCCATTACTCAGTAGGGTCCAGCTTACTGTCACCTCTCTTCTACACCATTTTCATGAATCCCAGTTAATCAAGGCACTGTCTGGTACACACATGATAAGCAACAGGACACCCAAAGGTTCTCCAGTGCCACCTGGTCATGGGAATTTCAAAAATTTCATGGTATTATTAAAGCCTTTTTTCAAGGATGAAGTTGGAGGCACTGTCGGATTCAATTTATTCAGGAACCATTAAATGGTGTGGAAGCTCATTGCAATGAAAGCCCTGGAGAACCCTCACAGGAAAGACTTCCCAAAGAGTGGCCAAAGTTCACAAGAAGCCAGGCCCACTGAGGTCTACAATGTGAGTTCCATGTGTGTTTTGACTCTCAACTATTTCTGGCAAGTCTGTCAGAAGCAGCAGTCCATTCATAAATTGGGCAGGATGAATGCTGGGAAGCTTTCTTTTAGACAGGATACATCCATTGATGCATTCTATTTTTTAATTTCTACAACCATGGACATAGTGGGATAATATACATAGAAACACTTGCCTTGTCAAACGACTTATGAGAAAGAGTACACTTTAAACAACAACAAAAAAAAAACTGCTTCTTCCTACCTACTCTCAGAACATGAGACAACACCACCAACTCACACCCACATGCACAAAGGCACCTCCTTCCCCCAAGTAAGTCTGTGACTATCCGGAGTATCCTCTGACTGGTGGGCCATACTATATTCCCCCAAAATGCCCTGTCCTGTCTCAGATCTGGTCTCCTCGGCCAACGCTGTGAAGTTGTCAGGAGGCAGCAGTTAACCACTACGTGCTTTCTAAGGAAAGGCCCCTCTTCAGAGCTCTCCTGGCATTTGGCCATTCTCACATCAGTAGGTACCAAGAAAGACTGACTCTGTCCTTGGTAGAACTAAACAAGTTTCCCCGCTGGGACTGGGACTGGGACTGAGACTGGGACTGGCTCTGTTTGCCTGGTTTCCAGGATCCCAAGTTCAGAGAGTTCCATCACCAAGGGAGTGAGGTAGGTCACTTTCGTCAGGAACTGTATGAGGTCACTGCCTTGGCAACCACTTTGTCCTAACAGTTGCTCCAAAGATTCCCAGAGATGGAGGCTGCCACTACTTCCTGTGACACTATCACAAGTTATAATGGTATATCAACCATATGCACCCAGGAGCAGCTCTCCACACAGGCCTGGTTTAGTCCATGTTCTCTACATTAAGAAGAGAGATGTTGATTCAGACACATCCCTTCATCCTGACCAGGTTGTTTGCATTGGAAGATGACTTTTTCTCTCTCTAGTCCTCCATAGTTGCATACATCTTCTACAGGGATCATTTCTGCATGAACTTTTGAGGTTCTCAGCAGGTGGAAGATCCCCTACATTCCTGTATTATAAGACCAACTCTGTACCTGCTCCTCTGTAAAGTTAGATTGAGGAAAGAGTGTATGGGTAGGGTTAATAACATGTTCAATTTGGATTAGGAATCATTCTGCAGGATGATATTCTGAACCTGGGATATTAATAAGAATATATAGGTGAAATATAAGTAGGCAAACAGAAATCCAGGTAAGATTTGCAGCATAGAAGGGCATTGGGCCCGTGATAATGATACTTAGCTTTGAAATATGTTCTGCAAAGATGTCTCAGAAAAATCGATATACAATGGCATAGGTCCTTGTACCTTGGATGATTGAATTCCAAAGAGAACATACAGTCAAAAAGGGATAGTCAATAGGATTAGGAAGATAATTGATAGGTTTAGAAAAAAGAGTGAGTATAGGATTTGGACCAAAAGTTCTTTAGCAATAGAGTTTCGGGTAGAGAGTGAATGTAAATGTAAGCAGATGTGAAGAGTCTGTCACAATGATGAAGTGGGGAAAATATGTAGGAATGCAGATATCAATAGAGACATTAGGAAATCAGACCAAGTATTAAGTGAGTGATAGGATTAGACATTTTCAACTGGGTTGAGGTTGAATATATAATCTTAGGAAGAAATAAATATTTAGTCACCAATAGGATTGACATTTGAGAGCATTAGATGTTTTTCATAATCCATGCTCACTTTCCATTTAGGCTTTGGTACAAACATAAGTGGGATCTTTTTATTTGTGTCCCGAAAATTACTGTAATAAAATGTATATGTAGATCAGATGACATGCGTATTTATTCAACCATTTCTGGGTGCAATATTTTGAAGACGTATAAATTAGTATTGGGGATACAAATAGGTGTACCTTTGTCTATCAATATAGAGATAATGCATGAATTGACCATACTGTGAATAAATAATATAACTACTTCCAACTTTAAATAGTGGATTGAATTGATATCTGAAAATATACAGGAAATCTGATATTGATATACAATCATTGATTCCAACCAGTAATACATCTATTGGTAATATTAGGGTTATGGTTTATCATGAAGAGTGTGTGAGTTTTGCTTCTAAATGATTATGGAAATCGAAAATAATGTGTTTGGAAAGAAGTCTCATACAAAGATCTAGCCAAGAAACCTGAAGGAATACATGTGTTCTGAAGCAGGAATGATTGATAGTGAGTCAAATGCCTATAAATTTGTTAACTTCTGGATAAATATATATCCTATGATGTGCATAAACTGAAGAAATAGTAATGTACAAGTGTTGAATAAAAATGAATGTCAAAATAAACATCATATATCATTGCAATCTACTTACATTGATGTTAAACTGCATTAGTTATTGTAGAAATATTAGGATTTGTATGCACAATTCACTGAATTTAGCTTTCAGTACTAGGAAAGAAATATGTATTTCCGGTGGATGAATATTTCTGATAATAATCTTGTGAAAAGTTGATTATAAATCCACATACATGAACATGAGTGAATTTAGGGAGTGTATAATGAGACACATATATTGCATATTTTGAAATATCTGGAGAGTATATATATATATATATATATATATATATATATATATATATATATCTACAAAACACACACACAGACATTAAATAGTAGCAATATATATGCCAATTGAAATTCATCATTAAATATATATCATCCACAGATTCAAAGCTATTTATTTTACTAAAAATGGATTATGTATAATGTTGTTCAACTAAGAACCTCAACCATAGATTGAATTTTCAGTTCCAACCGGTTTTAGGAATAGTCATCTCTTCTCTCAATTTGTATCTGCGAATTCAGCCACCTCACAAGAATGTACGAGTGATAAAAGCTCGGATTCTGTATGTACATATAAAAATACATGTTCTGAATAGGCTACAGAGAACAGGAGACAGGAATTCACATATTAACTTTAAAAACACATGGAGACCTATTTCAATTAAAAATTGACAAGATTTATAACACCAACCCTTTATCATGCAAAATGGAAGTCCAACTATACAGCATGCCTCCTCTGAACTTCTTGTATTTCTATTCTGTTTGGGTTATATTTGTCCATCATATTATGATTAGTAGTCAGAGTCTAGTAGGTATGGGTTAGGGTCAGGGTTTCATTTTTTCGAATGGAAAATTAGATAAGGAATCCAAAATGTATGCAAATATGTGCTGCACAAAAAATATTCCCACTTTCATCCAGAACGATGGCTTGACATTACCTTCCCCCCAAGTAAGACACAATTAGAGGAGAAGACCTTGAAAATCTGTGAATACATATCTGGAATGGAAAATGCTCAGGAGTTCACAACTTTGGAGGTGGTAGAGGAGTTTCTAAAAGTAAGGGACAGTGTTGATAGACCGAACCTGATCTTTTATTAAAATTGGGAGCCATCTTGCCACAAAGCCATGAAAAGCTAATTTTGGCTTTACTATAAATTTCTGCAAATTCTGAACGTGCTTGGAATGCCTGCCCGTGCCTTGAACTCCCCCATGCCTATCTCTCTGACCAGATAGCAGCCCTCTCTGAAACTTTAGTGATACATAATAATTTTTGGCCTTCCCTGGCCAGACAACAACCCTCTCTGAGGTATAATGGTCATCATAATTTCTGATGTTGGGGCCAGCAAAAAAAAAAAAAAAAAAGTAAACTACCATTATTGTGATGCTTGTCAAAATTCTGTTATCTGTAACCCCCGTTTTGTGTTACTTTCTGGGCTATATAGCTGGGCTGTAGCAAAGGTGGGGTTGCTGTCTTGTTCCCGCCGTTTTGGGAAGGAGAGGCAGCCTGGCCGGTTGAAATAATAAACTTGCCTTAATTTGATTTTAATTGGAGTCAGTGGTCTTTTCTTTCATTCTGGTCTTACGTTTTGGAGTTCCCCAGCAAGATGACCCTGCCCGAACAGATCACAAGACCAGACTGCTTGAAATTCTGAAGCTGGCCTTCTCTCCAGGGCTCCCGGCTACAGAGCCACTCTAGGGGATGCACAACTTAAGATGTTCCAACGCCTTGGAGTGAGCCTTTGGTCCATGGAGCACTGAAGTGAACCAATAGACTAAAACTATTAGTAAGCACCTGGTGAAAGAGGACTCCTTAGGTAAGTGGCGGCTTGATAACATTTGATATCTGATTAAGGGAGATCTCTTCTGATGACAGAGAGGTGGCCTGGGGAGGCTCACATATACTCCTGTCTGGGACAGTAACAAGAATCATTCTGTCCTCTGTTCTGTTCTGTAGAGAATTCCTCTGGATGGGTTGAGAGGTGCAGATGGGCACGCACGTGGGCCTACCCGAGAGCTTTAGCAGGACATTGCATTGCTCCTCTGTTTTTCTGTTTTGGCGCAGGGTTTCTGTATTTTTCTGTTTTGTTCTGTGTTCTATATATTTTTTGTTTGTTTGTTTTTGTGCGTTTTGTTGTGTGATTTCTGTGCTAAAAACTTAAGGATATTGGACGTGAAAATTGGTAATAATGCAAGTAAGCGTGACGCCTTTTTTGGACTGTGTTTTAAGGAAATACGATGGACTTTACCCCCCTTTGTTAAGCAGGATAAGAGAAGCCCCTAGCTGCCTGCCGGGAGCACACACACTGCACAGGGCAATGCCTGCTGGGGACCTAAGAACTGAGTATATCCCAGGTAAACGAGTGAAACTCCTTTAAAACCCCTTGTCCCTTCAGATCAAGAGAGTCACAACCATTTGGCAGAGTCCCCTGTTTTTCTCCTTTGTTAGCAAAGCAATAAACCTCCCTTTTTCTTTTTCTCAAAACCCTGTCCTCATTATTAAATTGGCATTAATTGGCTTCAAAGTCACTAACCGAACTTTAAGTTACAAATTTTGATACACCCCCCCCACCCTAGTCCCGGTACTTTTTGAGATCTGAATACTGAAATGTTAGGAGATGGAGCATGCTTGGGGTGGAACCGAACCAGAGGAACTAATCCTGTAAGTAAAAGGAGGGACTGAGGGATTCCCAGCAGCTGCCAAAGCCCTGTTGCTTCAGGGAATTCCCAGCTTCCTTCCCTGCACTGTAAGGATTATCCCAGCTCTGTCTTCTTAAAAAAGAGAAAAAGAAAAAGGGGATACTAAATTCAGTAAAGTCACCATAGAGACCCTTGATTTTACATTTCAGGTTTCTCCTCCGTTAAAACATATGGTCCCCTTGTGGGAACATCTATGGTGCCACTGATGTAGGAGATTTTTGCCTCATCTGTTCTCTTTTAAAGGCTTCTGTCTGTCAGCCATAGTCTGGAGCTCCTTTCTGTCTGTCTTGTGTCTTTTTTTCTGGCCCTTTAAGACATGTGCAATAATGTGTTAATATTATAAATTGTTTCTTGGGAATGATCTTAGCTGAATGTGTGTCTAAATGATTATGTTTTATTGTAACAATCTGGTATCTGAATGGGTTTTTGAAGCATTGCACAATCTTGCAGTTAAAAGTCCAGTTTAGGTAATTGTTTAGTTTATGATTTCAGATAATTCATGCCAGAGAAATTAAATACTTAGGATGGAAAACTAAAGAACTCTACTTCCATGTTGGCAAGTAACTTCCCAATTATTCAGTCTTTTATTTCACCAATTTGAATTGGGTAGCCTGGGAAAATGTCACTGTGTGTACCAGTGCACTAATTTGTACAAGGATAGTAAATCATTGTATGGTATTTGTTGTCAAAACAAGATGTAAAGATATAAAATTTTGTGAATTGTATCTTAAAATTGTATCATAATTTTCAACATCCTAACCTGAAAATTATGGTTAAAATGCCTTAGGCCTGAGGTGTCAGCTCAGAATAGCAGTTTTTTCCTGCTCCTTCCAGACCTCAGCCAGGACTTAATTTGAAATGCAAATGAAAGTATCCTGCAAGCTCAGTAGGAGACTGATCTGAGGCCTAAGGGAAAAAAAGGTAAATTGTATGGTTTTTACTAATTACTAGCCAGTCATTTTTTCTAGGACTCTTATTTTTTTCCTTTGATTCTTTATGTTTATTTTTTTTTAGCTCATGATTTTGATCCGACAGACCTAAGTTAATATTTTTTTGATCAGTTCTATCTTTGGCAAACTGTGGAGTTTTTGAAACATTGCAATGCAGATTTCACCTGTGAAAAGCTATAAGGCCTTTACTATTTTTATGTGTGCACACTTCTGTTATGTGTTGTATGTCTATATATACATATGTCCGTGTATCATATATATGATACAAAAATTAACATATATAAAGAGCGCTCATTAAAAAAAAAAACGCTCATAAAAACAAATTTTAAAAAGTGGATCCAAAGTTTTTTAATTCATGTGATTTACATGGTTCAATTTAAATTGGAAAAACAGATAACAATAAATATCTTTAAATTTAAGCTTACAAGTTTTTCAAGGTGTTCAAATATCTAATTAAATATTAATGTCTAGAAAATGTCTAATATGCTGTGCCCATTCACGTCACCCTCTCTCAGCTCAGAAGAAGCCAAAATGAGTGATGCCTCTTTTCTTACAACAATGGAGCCAAAAAAAAAAAATAGACTATCAATATAAGTAATTAATGAAATCAGGTAAAATCAGGGAGATCGGTTTTGGGTGAGTTCAAAAATTTGGAGACTGTTACCTGATGGATTAAAATTCCCTCAGGGCTCTTCCCCTACTCTATCAAAGATTTGAACGGGACACATTAGAAAAGGGGGGAATGAAAGACGCAACCTGATCTTTTATTAAAGTTTGGAGCCATCTTGCCACAAAGCCTTGAAAAGATAATTTTGGCTTAACTATAAATTACAGCAAATTCTGAACCTTCATAAATATTGGTCTTCCCTGCCCAGACAACGACCCTCTCTGAGTCTCCAATGGTCCTCATAAATTCCGATGTTGGGGCCAGCAAAAGAAAATATAAACTACCATTAGTGTGATGCTTGTCCGAGTTTTGTTATCAGTAACTCCCCTTTTGTGTAACTTTCCGGGCTATAAAACTGGGGTGTAGGAAAGGTGGGGTTGCTGTCTTTTTTCAGCTGTTTTGGGATGGAGAGGCAGCCCAGCCAGTGGAAATAATAAGCTTGTTTAATTTGATTTTAATTGGAGTCAGTGGTCCTTTCTTGCTTCCTGGTCGAACAGGTAAACACTCCAAAAACATGGAGCTCTGCCGGCCTAAAGACTTCTTGAGAAACTGCCATTGAGGTTGGGCACTTGAACTATATGTTGTTGTCAGGAGTTTAGTTTCCTTTGTAGTGATACCATCAAAGCTGTGTCTGCATCTATGTGACCTGGAGGACATGGTTTCCAATTTTCCAATGAACATGAGGCAGCAGTGCTGAATTGTCTCCTTGTAGGTAAACTGTGGCCACTGGGTGCTAATTGTCTCCTCCTGTGGACTGTGAAGCCATTTGGTCATCCTCCAATTTTGTGGTGTTTCTTGCTGCTGTAATGGGAGTTCGGTAATTGCTTAACAAAATACAAGAAGTTCAAATGGGACACAGTGCTGGAGGGAGTTCTGTCACATGTGGTGGGTCAGGGTCTGCAGGAGAATGCACCAACCAGGCTTCTATCCCACATAGCTTTAACCCTTGTGTATAGCAACCAGATTCTGAACATTGCCTAGAAACGTCTCCATATAACAAGTTGCCTTTACATATAAGGGTCTGCTGGCTGCACCATGTCAGTTAGAAGCCATTTTGGAAGCCAATGGCAGATCCACATGACCTCACCACAGATATTTTATCACACACCTGAACACAACTGCTCTGGGCCCACTACTCAGCAGTCTGCAACTTACGGGCATCTCTGATATACACCATATTCATGAAACCCAGTCAATCAAGGCACTGTCTGGTACAATCATGATCAGCAACAGGAGATCCAAAGGTTCTCCAGTGCAAACTGCTCATGGGAATTTTAAAAATTTCATGGTATTTATCTAGCCATTTTTCAAGGATGAAGTTGGAGACACTGTGGGTTTCAATTCATTCAGGAACCATTAAATGGTGAGGAAGCTCATTTCAATGAAACCTCTGGAGAACTCTTACAGGCAAGGCTTTCCATAGAGTGGCCAAAGGTCACATGAAGCCAGGCCCATTGTAGTCTACAATGTGAGGTCCATGTGTCTTTTGACTCTCAACTATGGCTGCCAAGCCTTTCAGAATATAATCATGTGATATCCTGGGTGAGATTCCCAGTGCTCTCTGGAAAGCCAACCTGGACCTAAATCTCAGTTTCGAAGGGCGACTCTCATGTGTGGGCTCCTAAAATCCCAACAGAATTCATGGCAATACTATTCTGAGGTCAGTTCTAGAACTCAGACTCTAAGGGGAATCACACCAGAGTTCAAGCCCAGGTGGACCCAGTCATCTCTTCCAACTGCCAAACAAATGACCACAATTAAAACGAAAACACTCCCACATTGCCCTAATCTTTCTCCATATAGAAACTCATCATAGCCTCTGGCTGGAGGTTTCCATGAGGGGTGAAGACCAAGATAGTGTCCAAATAAGCTCCCTAGTCCCTCATTTGCCTAAAGTAAGGGTGGACTGCACACCCTTCCTGAGAAACAGGAGTCATGAAATAGGCCTGCATTAATACTGCTCTTTTTCTCCAATTTGAGGCCTGCTGACTGTCAGGTATAGATTCTTTATGTGATTTGGAGTCATGAGAAAACCCAAGCACCTATGGGCTAGCCTCTGCAGGTCTTTGAAGAACTCATTTGACCCAAAGGATCCCTATTCCCACTTGATGGATATCAGAAACCTAACAGACTAAGGCAAGAGACTTCATACACAATGACTGATCTTTGTGCCATTTTGGTTTTTGACACACACATGGGATCTTTCTTTAGATACATTAGGTGCTGAGAATCAAAGCCACAGCCTCACACAGGGCCAAGAGGCTGATTCAGACACATCCGTTTCCAAAGCATTTAACCAAAGAGCCACAGGTGATGCCCATTCATTTCCATTTGAAAATGGTTTTCCTCAGGCTTCACAAAGGTGTGGCCCAAGGCAAAGACCTTCCTGATATTCAGGGAAAAAGAACAATAGGTAAGCAAAAGGCCCAAAGCAGGGTTTCTCCACTGAGAAGTTCCTGGTCACACTGATATCTGAGTTTTCTGAGATGCTCGCCATTCCCTTCAGCTATCCAGTACATGGCCATGTCACAGAGCTCGGAGGTGATACATAACTTAGACACAAAACCATGAGCCTATTCTGGAGAGTGGCAAGGATTCAGGAATAAAAGTGGAAATTAGGAACATGGTAGGTGTTGCCCATCCATATGGCAAGCCGCAGTCCATTCACATATTCGGCAGGAGGAATGCTTGGAAGTTTTCTACTAGACAGAAGACATCTATTGATGCATTCTCTATTCTAATGTGTACAACCATGGACACAGTGGGAATCAGAGATATAGAAACACTGGCCTTGTCAAACGACTTACTAGAAACAGTCCACTCCAAACCAAACAAAACGCCTTTTCTACCTACTCTCAGAACATGAGACTAAACCACAAACTCACACCCAACCCTTCATCATAACCAAGTTTTTTGCCATGGAAGATGAATTTTGCTCTCTCAGGTCCTTCATAGCTGCGTATATCTTCTCTATGGATCATTTCTGTATGGACCTTTGAGTTTCTCAGGAGGTGGAAGTTCCCATACGTTGCTGTATTGTAAGACCACCTCTGTCCCTGCTCTTTTTTAAAGTTAGATGGAGGGAACAGTGTATGGTTAGGTTAACAATATGTCCAATTAGGGTTAGGAATCATTCTGCTGAATGAATAATGGTACTGGGAACCTGCGATATTGATAAGAATATGTAGTTGTAATATATATATATATATGAAAAAGAAATCTAAGTAATATTTGAAACACAGAAGGGCATTAGGCCCTTGATTGGGATACTTAGCATTGAATTAAATTCTGAACACATGTGTCAAATAAATCAACATACCATGGCATAGGACCTTGTACCTTCAATGATAGAATGTCGAAGAGAACATCCAGTCAAAAACGGATAGTCGGTAGGTTTCGGAAGAAGAGTGAGTATAGGATTTGGAACAAATTCTTTAGTAACAGGGTTTCGATTAGAGAGTGAATGTAAACGTCAGCACATATGAAGAGTTAGTCACAATCATGAACTGAGGAAAATATGTAGGAAAGCAGATATAAATAGAGACATCAGGAAATCAGGCAAAGTAAAAAGTAAGTGAAAAGATTAGACATTTCCAACATGGTTGAGTTTGAAAATATAAACTTAGGAAGAAACAAATAGGTAGTCACCAATAGGATTGACATTTGAGAGCATTAGGCAACCTAGACATGGGTGTTTTTAGTAATGCATGCTTACTTTCCATTAAGGCTTTGGTACAATCATAAGTGTGACCTTTGCTTTTTGTGTCCAGAATATTACTGTGATCAAATGTACATGTATGTCAGATGACATGAGTATTTATTCCACAATATCTGGGAGCGTTATTGTGAAGACGTATAAATTAGTATTGGGGTTACAAATAGGTGTACCCTGTGTCAAGGAATGTAGAGATAATGCATGAATAGACCATTCTATGATTAAACAATATAACTGTTTCCAAATTTCAATAATGGATTGAATTGACATCTGAAAAAATACAGGAAATCATATACTGATAAACAATCATATATTCCAACCAGTAATACATCTAATTTTAATATTATGTTTATGGTTTACCTTGAAGAGTGTGTGAGTTTTGTTTCAAAATTGATTATGGAAGTCGAAAATAATGTGTTTGGAAAGAAGTCTCATGAAAACACCAGTCAAGAAACCTGGAAGAATACATGTGTTTTGAAGCAGGAAGTGATTGAATGTGAAAAAAATGCCTATAAATTTGTGAACTTGTGGATGAAATATATGTCTTATGATGTGAATAAACTGAAGAAATATTAATGTACCAGTGTTGAATAAAAATGAACGTCAAAATACACATCATGTCCTATAGGAATCTACTTGCATTGATGTTAAACTGGGTCAGTTACTGTAGAAATATTAGAATTTGTATGCACCATTCACTGAAGTTAGTATTCAGTAGTAGGAAACAAATATGTATTTCAGGTGGATGAATATTTCTGAGAATAATCTTGAGAAAAGTTGATTATAAATCCACATATATGAACATGAATGAATTTAGGGAGTGTATAATGAAACACATATATTTCATATTTTGAAATATCTGGAGAGTGTGTATTGTGAATATATATATATATATATATATATATATATATATATATATATATATATATAATATATATATATATATATTAAATATATATATATATATATATACACACACAAAACACACACAGACATTAAAAAGTAGCAATATATATGCCAATTGAAATTCATCGTGAAATATATATCATCCACAGATGCAAAAATATTTAATTTACTGAACATGGATTTATGTATAATGTTGTTCTACTAGGGAGCTCACCCATAGGTTGAATTTCCACTTTCAACAGCGTTTAGGAAGAGTGATCTCTGCTCACAATTTGTATCTGCCAAGTCATCCATCTCAGAAGAATGTACGTGCGATACCAGGTAGGAATCTATATGTCATATAAAAATATATGTGCTGAATACGCTACAGAGAACGTGAGACAGGATTTCACATATTTGTTAATTTTAGAAAAACATGGAGGACTATTTCAACAAAAAATTGACTAGTTATATGACTCCTATAATTTATCATGCAAAACGCAAGTCCAACTATACACCATGCCTCCTCTGAACTGTTTGTATTTCTATTCTGGTAGGGTTATTGTTCTCCATCATATTAGAATTAGTAGTCAGAATCTAGTAGGCTATGTGTTAGTGTCAGGGATTCAGTGTTTCAAATGGAAAATTGGAAAATGAATCCAATGTGTATGCAAAAATAGCTACAGAAAAATCTTCCCACTCTCATCCACAACAATGCCTTGACATTACCCTCACCTTAAGTAATACAAAATTATATGAGAAGAGTTAAAAAATCTGTGAATAAATATGTGGAATGGAATATGCTCAGGAGTTTACAACTTTGGAGGTGGTAGAGGAGTTTCTAAAAGTTAGGGACAGGGTAAACACTCCACAAACATGCAGCTCTGCTGCAGTAAGACTTCTTGAGAAACTGAATCTGAGGTTGGGCACTTGAAATATATGTTATTGTCAAAAAATTTAGCTTCCATTGTATTGAGACCATCAAAGCTGGATCTGCATCTATGTGACCTGTTGGACATGGTTCCTTATTTTTCTGTGAACATGAAGAAATAGTGCTGAATTCACTCTTTGTAGGTAATCTGTGGCCACGGGGGGGGAGGGGGGCTAAGTTTCTCCCCTTATGGACTGTGAAGCCATTTGGTCATCCTCCACTTTCCGTCATATTTCTTGTTGCTGCACTGGGAATTTGGTATTTGCTTTATGAAATTCAAGGAGTTCAACCAGAACACAGTCCTGGAGGGAGTTCTGTCACATGTGGTGGGTCACAGAATGCATGAGCATGCACCAATCAGGCTTCTATCTCACATAGCTTGCCCCCTTGAACATTGGAACCTGATTCTGAACATTGCCCTGATACCTCTCCATATAACAAAATTCCTTTACATATAAGGGTCTGCTGGCTGCACAATGTCAGTGACAAGCCATTTGGAAGCCAATGGCAGATCCACATTGCCCCACCACTGATGTTTTATCACACACCTGCCCACCACTGCTCCAAGCCCACTACTAAGCAGGCTCCAACTTACTGGCACCTCGATTCTACACCATTTTCATGAAACCAAGTCAATCAAGGCACTTTCTTGTATGCTCATGATCAGCCACCTGGTTATGGTAATTTCAAAAATTTCATGGTACTTATGTAGCCATTTTTCAAGGATGAAGTTGGAGGCACTGTGTGTTTCAATATATTCAGCAGGCATTAAATGGTGAGGAAGATCATTTCAATGAAACCTCTGGAGAGCTCACACAGGCAAGGCTTTCCAAAGAGTAGAAAAAAGGTCACATGAAGCCAGGCCCATTGAGGTATACAATGTGAGGTCCATGTGTGTTTTGACTCACAAATATGGCTGCCAAGTCTTTCAGAATAAAATCATGTGATATCCTGTCTGAGACACCAATTGGTTTGTGGAAAGCCACACTGGGCCTAGATCTCACTTCTCAAGGGTGACTCTCAAGCGTGGCCTCCTAAAATCCCTACACAATTCATGACAATACTTCTCTGAGGTCAGTTTCAGAACTCAGTCTCTAAGGGGAATCACACCAGAGTTGAAGCCCAGGTGGACTCAGTCGTCTCTTCCAACTGACACACAAAAGACCACAATTAAAATTAAAAGACCCCCACATGGCCCTCATCTTCTTCCATATAGACACTCATCATAACCTCTGGCTGGAGTTTTCCATGGGGGGCACAGCCCAAGGAACCGTCCAAAAGTAGTTCCCTTGTCCCTCATTTGCCTAAAGTAAGGGTGGACTGCACACCCTTCCTGAGAAACAGGAGTCATGAAATAGGCCTGCATTAATACTGCTCTTTTTCTCCAATTTGAGGCCTGCTGACTGTCAGGTATAGATTCTTTATGTGATTTGGAGTCATGAGAAAACCCAAGCACCTATGGGCTAGCCTCTGCAGGTCTTTGAAGAACTCATTTGACCCAAAGGATCCCTATTCTCACTTGATGGATATCAGAAACCTAACAGACTAAGGCAAGAGACTTCATACACAATGACTGATCTTTGTGCCATTTTGGTTTTTGACACACACATGGGATCTTTCTTTAGATACATTAGGTGCTGAGAATCAAAGCCACAGCCTCACACAGGGCCAAGAGGCTGATTCAGACACATCTGTTTCCAAAGCATTTAACCAAAGAGCCACAGGTGATGCCCATTCATTTCCATTTGAAAATGGTTTTCCTCAGGCTTCACAAAGGTGTGGCCCAAGGCAAAGACCTTCCTGATATTCAGGGAAAAAGAACAATAGGTAAGCAAAAGGCCCAAAGCAGGGTTTCTCCACTGAGAAGTTCCTGGTCACACTGATATCTGAGTTTTCTGAGATGCTCGCCATTCCCTTCAGCTATCCAGTACATGGCCATGTCACAGAGCTCGGAGGTGATACATAACTTAGACACAAAACCATGAGCCTATTCTGGAGAGTGGCAAGGATTCAGGAATAAAAGTGGAAATTAGGAACATGGTAGGTGTTGCCCATCCATATGGCAAGCCGCAGTCCATTCACATATTCGGCAGGAGGAATGCTTGGAAGTTTTCTACTAGACAGAAGACATCTATTGATGCATTCTCTATTCTAATGTGTACAACCATGGACACAGTGGGAATCAGAGATATAGAAACACTGGCCTTGTCAAACGACTTACTAGAAACAGTCCACTCCAAACCAAACAAAACGCCTTTTCTACCTACTCTCAGAACATGAGACTAAACCACAAACTCACACCCAACCCTTCATCATAACCAAGTTTTTTGCCATGGAAGATGAATTTTGCTCTCTCAGGTCCTTCATAGCTGCGTATATCTTCTCTATGGATCATTTCTGTATGGACCTTTGAGTTTCTCAGGAGGTGGAAGTTCCCATACGTTGCTGTATTGTAAGACCACCTCTGTCCCTGCTCTTTTTTAAAGTTAGATGGAGGGAACAGTGTATGGTTAGGTTAACAATATGTCCAATTAGGGTTAGGAATCATTCTGCTGAATGAATAATGGTACTGGGAACCTGCGATATTGATAAGAATATGTAGTTGTAATATATATATATATATGAAAAAGAAATCTAAGTAATATTTGAAACACAGAAGGGCATTAGGCCCTTGATTGGGATACTTAGCATTGAATTAAATTCTGAACACATGTGTCAAATAAATCAACATACCATGGCATAGGACCTTGTACCTTCAATGATAGAATGTCGAAGAGAACATCCAGTCAAAAACGGATAGTCGGTAGGTTTCGGAAGAAGAGTGAGTATAGGATTTGGAACAAATTCTTTAGTAACAGGGTTTCGATTAGAGAGTGAATGTAAACGTCAGCACATATGAAGAGTTAGTCACAATCATGAACTGAGGAAAAAATGTAGGAAAGCAGATATAAATAGAGACATCAGGAAATCAGGCAAAGTAAAAAGTAAGTGAAAAGATTAGACATTTCCAACATGGTTGAATTTGAATATATAAACTTAGGAAGAAACAAATAGGTAGTCACCAATAGGATTGACATTTGAGAGCATTAGGCAACCTAGACATGGGTGTTTTTAGTAATGCATGCTTACTTTCCATTAAGGCTTTGGTACAATCATAAGTGTGACCTTTGCTTTTTGTGTCCAGAATATTACTGTGATCAAATGTACATGTATGTCAGATGACATGAGTATTTATTCCACAATATCTGGGAGCATTATTGTGAAGACGTATAAATTAGTATTGGGGTTACAAATAGGTGTACCCTGTGTCAAGGAATGTAGAGATAATGCATGAATAGACCATTCTATGATTAAACAATATAACTGTTTCCAAATTTCAATAATGGATTGAATTGACATCTGAAAAAATACAGGAAATCATATACTGATAAACAATCATATATTCCAACCAGTTATACATCTAATTTTAATATTATGTTTATGGTTTACCTTGAAGAGTGTGTGAGTTTTGTTTCAAAATTGATTATGGAAGTCGAAAATAATGTGTTTGGAAAGAAGTCTCATGAAAACACCAGTCAAGAAACCTGGAAGAATACATGTGTTTTGAAGCAGGAAGTGATTGAATGTGAAAAAAATGCCTATAAATTTGTGAACTTGTGGATGAAATATATGTCTTATGATGTGAATAAACTGAAGAAATATTAATGTACCAGTGTTGAATAAAAATGAACGTCAAAATACACATCATGTCCTATAGGAATCTACTTGCATTGATGTTAAACTGGGTCAGTTACTGTAGAAATATTAGAATTTGTATGCACCATTCACTGAAGTTAGTATTCAGTAGTAGGAAACAAATATGTATTTCAGGTGGATGAATATTTCTGAGAATAATCTTGAGAAAAGTTGATTATAAATCCACATATATGAACATGAATGAATTTAGGGAGTGTATAATGAAACACATATATTTCATATTTTGAAAAATCTGGAGAGTGTGTATTGTGAATATATATATAAATACACACACAAAACACACACAGACATTAAAAAGTAGCAATATATATGCCAATTGAAATTCATCGTGAAATATATATCATCCACAGATGCAAAAATATTTAATTTACTGAACATGGATTTATGTATAATGTTGTTCTACTAGGGAGCTCACCCATAGGTTGAATTTCCACTTTCAACAGCGTTTAGGAAGAGTGATCTCTGCTCACAATTTGTATCTGCCAAGTCATCCATCTCAGAAGAATGTACGTGCGATACCAGGTAGGAATCTATATGTCATATAAAAATACATGTGCTGAATACGCTACAGAGAAAGTGAGACAGGATTTCACATATTTGTTAATTTTAGAAAAACATGGAGGACTATTTCAACAAAAAATTGACTAGTTATATGACTCCTATAATTTATCTTGCAAAACGCAAGTCCAACTATACACCATGCCTCCTCTGAACTGTTTGTATTTCTATTCTGGTAGGGTTATTGTTCTCCATCATATTAGAATTAGTAGTCAGAATCTAGTAGGCTATGTGTTAGTGTCAGGGATTCAGTGTTTCAAATGGAAAATTGGAAAATGAATCCAATGTGTATGCAAAAATAGCTACAGAAAAATCTTCCCACTCTCATCCACAACAATGCCTTGACATTACCCTCACCTTAAGTAATACAAAATTATATGAGAAGAGTTAAAAAATCTGTGAATAAATATGTGGAATGGAATATGCTCAGGAGTTTACAACTTTGGAGGTGGTAGAGGAGTTTCTAAAAGTTAGGGACAGGGTAAACACTCCACAAACATGCAGCTCTGCTGCAGTAAGACTTCTTGAGAAACTGAATCTGAGGTTGGGCACTTGAAATATATGTTATTGTCAAAAAATTTAGCTTCCATTGTATTGAGACCATCAAAGCTGGATCTGCATCTATGTGACCTGTTGGACATGGTTCCTTATTTTTCTGTGAACATGAAGAAATAGTGCTGAATTCACTCTTTGTAGGTAATCTGTGGCCACGGGGGGGGGGGCTAAGTTTCTCCCCTTATGGACTGTGAAGCCATTTGGTCATCCTCCACTTTCCGTCATATTTCTTGTTGCTGCACTGGGAATTTGGTATTTGCTTTATGAAATTCAAGGAGTTCAACCAGAACACAGTCCTGGAGGGAGTTCTGTCACATGTGGTGGGTCACAGAATGCATGAGCATGCACCAATCAGGCTTCTATCTCACATAGCTTGCCCCCTTGAACATTGGAACCTGATTCTGAACATTGCCCTGATACCTCTCCATATAACAAAATTCTTTTACATATAAGGGTCTGCTGGCTGCACAATGTCAGTGACAAGCCATTTGGAAGCCAATGGCAGATCCACATTGCCCCACCACTGATGTTTTATCACACACCTGCCCACCACTGCTCCAAGCCCACTACTAAGCAGGCTCCAACTTACTGGCACCTCGATTCTACACCATTTTCATGAAACCAAGTCAATCAAGGCACTTTCTTGTATGCTCATGATCAGCCACCTGGTTATGGTAATTTCAAAAATTTCATGGTACTTATGTAGCCATTTTTCAAGGATGAAGTTGGAGGCACTGTGTGTTTCAATATATTCAGCAGGCATTAAATGGTGAGGAAGATCATTTCAATGAAACCTCTGGAGAGCTCACACAGGCAAGGCTTTCCAAAGAGTAGAAAAAAGGTCACATGAAGCCAGGCCCATTGAGGTATACAATGTGAGGTCCATGTGTGTTTTGACTCACAAATATGGCTGCCAAGTCTTTCAGAATAAAATCATGTGATATCCTGTCTGAGACACCAATTGGTTTGTGGAAAGCCACACTGGGCCTAGATCTCACTTCTCAAGGGCGACTCTCAAGCGTGGCCTCCTAAAATCCCTGCACAATTCATGACAATACTTCTCTGAGGTCAGTTTCAGAACTCAGTCTCTAAGGGGAATCACACCAGAGTTGAAGCCCAGGTGGACTCAGTCGTCTCTTCCAACTGACACACAAAAGACCACAATTAAAATTAAAAGACCCCCACATGGCCCTCATCTTCTTCCATATAGACACTCATCATAACCTCTGGCTGGAGTTTCCATGGGGGGCACAGCCCAAGGAACCGTCCAAAAGAAGTTCCCTTGTCCCTCATTTGCCTAAAGTCAGGGTGGCCTGGACACCCTTCCTGTGAACCAGGAGTGATTAAATAGGCCTGTAATTAATACGGCTCTGCTTCTCCAGTTTGAGGCCTACTGACTGTGTGGTTTAGTGAATTGGAGTCATGAGAAAACCAAAGCACATATGGGCTTGCCTCTGTAGGGGTTTGCAGAACTCATTTGACCCAAAGGATCCCTATTCTCTCTTGATGGATATCAGGTATCTTACAGAGGAAGGCGAGAGACTTCATCCACTATGACTGCTCTTGTGGCCATTTTGGTTTTTTATGCACACATGGGATGTTTCTTTAGATCCATCAGGTGCTGAGAATCTAAGCCACAGCCTCACACAGTGCCAAAAGGCTGATTCAGACACATCCCTTTCCAAGGAAATTAAGCAAAGAGCCTAAGGTGATGCCCATTCATTTCAGTTTGAAAACTGTTTTCTTCAGGCTTCAAAAAGGGGTGGCCTGAGGCAAAGACCTTCCTGACATTTAGAGAAACAGAACAATATGTAAGCAAATGGTCCAAAGAAGGGTTTCTCCACTGAGACTTTCCTGATCACACTGATATCCCAGTTTTCTGAGATGCTCGCCAGTCCCTTCAGCTATCCAGTACATGGCCATGTCACAGAGCTTTGAGGTGGTACATATCTTGGACAAAAAAACATGAGCCTATTCTGGATATTGGCCAGAATTCAGGAAGAAAACAGGAACTTGGGAAGTAAGTAAGTGTTTCCCATCCATAAGGCAAGCCGCAGTCCATTCATAAATTGGACAGGATGAATGCTGGGAATCTTTCTAGTAGACAGGACACATCCATTGATGCATTCTCTTTTCTAAAGTATACAAACAGGGACAGAGTGGGACACACAGACATACAAACACTTGTCTTGTCAAAGGACTCACTAGAAACAGTCCTCTCCAAACCAAACAAACCACCTTTTCTACCTATTCTCAGAACATGAGACAAAACCACAAACTCACATCTACACCCACAAAGTCACCTCATTCCCCCAAGTAGGTCTGTGACTATACTAAATGTCCTCTGACTGGTGGGCCATATTATGTTCCACCAAAATGGCCTGTCCTGTCTCAGATCTGGTCTTCTTGACCAACTCTGTGAAGTTGTCAGGAGCCAGCAGTGAGCCACTATCTTTTTTCTCAGGAAAGGACTATGTTCAGAGCTCTCCTTTCATTTGGCCATCCTCACATCAGTAGGTACCAAGAAAGTCTCACTCTGTCTTTGGTAAATCCAAAGAACTGAGACCACTGGGATTGGGACTGGAACTGGCTCTGGGTGCCTGTCTTCTCGGATCCCAACTTCAGAGAGTTCCATCACCAAGGAAGTTAGGTAGGTCCCTTCCTTCAGGAACTGAATGAGGTCACAGTTTTGGCAACCACTTTGTCCTGACAGTTGCTTCTAAGGGACACCTGAGATGGAGGCTGCTCGTAATTCCTGTGACAATTTCACAAGTTAGAATGGTACCTCAACCATAGGCACCTGGGAACACCTCACCACACAGGCCTGTTTTGGTTCATCTTCTGTACATCAAGAAGAGAGAGGCTGATTCAAACACATCCCTTCATCCTGACCAGGTTGTTTGCCATGAACGATGACTTTTGCTCTCTCCGATCCTTCATAGCTGCCTACATCTTCTCCAGGTATCATTTCTGCATGGAACTTTGAGGTTGTTAGCAGGAGAAAGATCTTCTACATTCTTGTATTGTAAGACCAACTCTATCCCTGCTCTTCTGTAAAGTTCAATTGAGGGAACAATGTATGGTAAGGGTTAGTAACATGTGAATATTGGGTTAGGAATCATTCTGCTAGATGAATAATGATATTGGGAAACTGCGATAATTATAAGAATATACAGGTTAAATATAAGTATGAAAACAGAAATCTAGGTAAGATTTGAAGCAAAAAAGGGCAATGGGCCCTTGATTGGGAAACTTAGCTTTGAATTATGTTCTGCACAGATGTCTCAGATAAATCGATATACAGTTGCATAGGATATGGTACCTTGGATGATTGAATGTCGAAGAGAACATCCAGTCAAAAAGGAATAGTTCGTAGGATTATGAAGAGAGTCGGTAGGTTTAGAAAGAAGAGTGAGTATATGATTTGGATCAAATGTTCTTTAGCAATAGGGTTTCAGGTAGAGAGTGAATGTAAATGTCAACACATATGAAGAGTCAGTCACAATGATGAACTCGGTAAAATATGTAGGAAAGTAGATATCAATAGAGAAATTACAAAATCAGGCAATGTATAAAGGGAGTGAGAGGATTAGACATTATCAACAGGGGTGAGGTTGAATATATAATCTTAGGAAAAAACAAATATGTAGTCAACAATAAGATTGACATTTGAGAGCATTAAGCAACATGAACAAGGATGTTTTTCATAATCCATGTTCAATTTCCATTTAGGCTTTGGTACAATCATAAGTGTGACCTTTGATTTCTGTGTCCACAATATTCCTGTGATAAAATGTATTTGTAGATCAGGTGACATGAGTATTTCTTCCACCATTTCTGGGAGCAATACTTTGAAGATGTATAAATTAGTATTGGGGATACAAATAGGTGTACCTTTTGTCTATGAATGTAAAAATAATGCAACAATAGATCATACTGTGAATAAATAATACAACTGGGCCAACTTTAAATAATGGATTGAATTGATATCTGAAAATATACAGGAAATCTTATATTTATATACACACATTCATTCCAAACAGTGATACATCTAATGGTAATATTAGGGTTAAGTTTTATCATAAAGAATGTGTGAGTTTTGTTTCAAAAGTGATTATGGAAATCGAAAATAATGTGTTTGGAAAGAAACCTCAAAAAAAAAAAAAAAAGAAAAAAAGAAACCTCATGAAGAGACCAGTCAAGAAACCTGGATTAATACATGTGTTCTGAAGCAGGAAGTGGTTGAAAGTGAAAAAAATGCCTATAAATTTGTGAACTTATGGATGAAATATATATCTTATGATGTGTAAAAACTAAAGAAATAATAATGTACCAGTGTTGAATAAAAATGAACATAATAATACACAGCATGTCCCATAGGAATCTACTTGCATTGATGTTAACTGGGTGAGTTACTGTAGAAATATTAGGATTTGTCAGCACCATTTACTGAAGTTACTTTTCAGTAGTAGGAAACAAATATGTATTTCAGGTGGATGAATATTTCTGAATATAATCTTGGAAAAGTTGATTATAAATCCACATACATAAACATGAATGAATTTAGGGAGTGTATATAAAATACATGTATTTCATATTTTGAAAAATCTGGAGAGTGTATATATATACAAAAAAAAACACCCACACAGACATTTTAAAGTAGCAATATATATGCCAGTCGAAATTCTTCATCAAATATATAGCATCCACAGATGCAAAAATATATATTTTACTGAACATGGATTTATGTATAATGTTGTTCTACTAGGAAGCTCAACCCTAGGTTGAATTTTCAGTTCCAACAGTGTTTAGGAGGTATGATCTCCTCTCACAATTTGGATCAGCCAAGTCAGCCGCCTCACAAAAATGTATGTGTGATAACAGGTAGGATTCTATATGTGCATATAAAAATACATGTGCTGAATTTGCACAGAGAAAGGGAGACAGGAGTTCACATATTTGTTATCTTTTAAAACAAATAGAGAACTATTTCTATTAAAAATTGACTAGATTTATAACACCTAACCTTTGTCATGCAAAAGGCAAATCCGAATATGCATCATGCTTCCTGTGAACTGCTTGTATTTCTATTCTGTTTGGGTTATTTTTCTCAATCATATTAAGATTTGTAGTCGGAGTCTTGTAGGGTATGTGTTAGTGTCAGGGATTCAGTATTTTGATTGGAAAATTGGAAAATGAGTCCAATGTGAATGCAAATATGTGCTACACAAAAAACTTTCCACTCTCATTCAGAACAATGCCTTGACATTACCTTCACCCCAAGTAAGACACAATTAGAGGAGAAGAGTTAGAAAATCTGTGAATACATATCTGGAATGGAAAAATCTCAGGAGTTCACAATCTTGGAGGTGGTACAGGAGTTTCCAAAAGTAAGGGACATGGTAAACACTCCATAAACATGGAGCTCTGCTGAACAAAATACTTTTTGAGAAACTGCCTCTGAGGTTGGGCACTTGAAATATATGTTGTTTTTAGGAGCATTAACTTCCTTTCTAATGAGACCATCAATGCTGTGTCTGCATCTATGTGACCTGGACGACATGGTTTCTTATTTTCCAAAGAACATGATGCAGCAGTGGGGAATTCTCTCTTTGTACGTAAACTGTGGCCACTTAGGGTAAATGTCTCCCTGTGTGGACTGTGAAGCCATTTGGTCATCCTCAAATTTTCATGGTGTTTCTTGCTGCTGAACTGGGAGTTTGTTATTTGCTTCATGAAATACAAGGTGTTCAACTGGGACACAGTGCTGGAGGGAGTTCTGTCACTTGTGGTGGGTCAGGATCTGCAGAAGAATGCACCAACCAGGCTTCTATCCCACATAGCTTGCCCCTTTGTCCATAGCAACCTGATTCTGAACATTGCCCTGAAACCGCTCCATATAAGTAAATGCCTTTACAAATAAGGGTCTGCTAGCTGAACCATGTCAGTATCAAGGCATTTGGAAGCCAATGGCTGATCCACAGGGCCCAACCAAAGATGTATTATCACACAAATGCACACCATTGGTCCAAGCCCACTCTTCAGAAGGCTCCAACTAACTGGCATCTCAGTTCTACACCATTTTGATGAAACCCAGTCAATTCAGCCACAGTCTAGTACACTCATGATCAGCAATAGGACAACCAAAGTATCTCCAGTGCCACCTGGCCATGGGAATTTCAAAAATTTAATGGTATTTATCTAGCCATATTTCAAGGATGAATTTACAGGCACTATGGGTTTCAATTCATCCAGGAACCATTAAACAATGGGAAGATCATTTCAATGAAAGCTCTAAAGAACTCTCACAGGCAAGGCTTCCCAAACAGTGGCCAAAAAATCACATGAAGCCAGGCCCATTGAGGTCTACAATGTGAGGTCCATGTGTGTTTTGACTCTTAACTATGGCTGCCAAGTCTTTCAGAATAAAATCATGTGATATCTTTCCTGAGATTCCCAGTGGTCTGTGAAAAGACACACTGGGCCTAGATCTCACTTTCCAAGGGCGACTCTCAAGTGTGGCCTCCTAAAATCACTACAGTATTCATGACAATACTTCTCTGAGGTCAGTTTCAGAACTCAGTCTTTAAGGGGAATCACACCAGAGTTGAAGACCAGGTAGACCCAGTCATCTCTTCCAACTGCCACACAAATGACCACAATTAAAACCCAAACACTCCACACATGGCCCTCAAATTCTGCCATATAGAAACTCATCATAACCTCTGGCTGGAGGTTTCCATGAGGGGTGCATCCCAAGATAGTGTCCAAAAGAAGCTCCCTTGCCCCTCATTTGCCTAAAGTCAGGGTGGCCTGGACACCCTTCCTGTGAACAAGGAGTGATTAAATAGGCCTGTCATTAATAGGGCTCTGCTTCTCCAATTTGAGGACTAGTGATTGTCAGGTATAGATTCTTTATGTGATTTGGAGTCATGTAATACCCCAAGCACATATGGGCTAGCCTCTGCAGGGATTTGAAGAACTCATTTGACCCAAATAACCTTATTCTCACTTGATGGAAGTCAGGAAGCTAAAAGAGGAAGGCAAGAGACTTCATCTACAATTACAGATCTTTTTGCCATTTTTTATTTGGATGCACACATGGAATCTTTCTTTAGATCCATCAGGTGCTGAGTACCTAAGCCACAACCTCACACAGGGCCAAGAGGGTGATTCAGACACTTACCTTTCCAAAGCAATTAAGCAAAGAGCCACAGGTGATGCCCATTCATATCCATTTGAAAACTGTTCTCTTCAGGCTTCACAAAGCGGTGGCCTGAGGCAAAGACCTTCCTGACATTTAGAGCAACAGAACCATGGGTATGCAAATGGCCCAAAGCAGAGTTTCTCCACTGAGGCTTCCCAGGTCACACTGGTATCTGAGTTTTCTGAGATTCTTCCATCCCTTTAGCTATCCAGTACATGGCCATGTCACAGAGCTTGGAGGTGGTACATATCTTGGACACAAAACCATGAGCCTATTCTGGAGAGTGGCCAGAATTCAGAAAGGAAACAGCAACTTAGGAAGATATTAGGTGTTGCCCATTAATAAGGCAAGCCGCAGTCCATTCATAAATTGGGCAGTATGAATGCTGGGAAGCTTTCTTCTAGACAGGACACACCCATTGATACATTCTCTTTTCTAATGTCTACAAACAGTGACAGAGTGGGATACACATAATTTGACACACTCGCCTTGTTAAATGACTTAATAGAAACAGTCCTCTCCAAACCAAACAAGCCGCCTTTCCAACCTATTCTCAGAACATGAGACAAAACCACATCCTCACACCCACACCCACAAAGGCAACTTCTTCCCCCAAGTAGTCTGTGACTATCCTGTTAGTCCTCTTACTGGTTGGCATACTATGTTCCCCCAAAATGGCCTGTCCTGTCTCAGATCTGGTCTCCTTGGCCAACACTGTGAAGTTGTCAGGAGCCAGCAGTGAGCCACTACCTGCTTTCTCAGGAATGGCGCATCTTCAGAGCTCTCTTGGCATTTGGCCATTCTCACAAAGTAGGTACCAAGAAAGTCTGACTCTGTCCTTGGTAAATCCAAGCAATTGAGACCACTGTGATTGGGACTGGGACTCGGTCTGGGTGTCTGGATTCTTGGATCCCAAGTTCAGAGAGTTCCATCAACAAGGAAGTTAGGAAGGTCACTTCTTTCAGGAACTGAATGAGGTCAATATGTTGGCAACTACTTTGTCCTAACAGTTGCTTCCAAGGGTACCATGAGATGGAGGCTGCCCATACTTCCTGTGACAGTTTCACAAGTTAGAATGGTATATCAACCATAGGCACCCAGGAAGAGCTCTCCACACAGGACTGGTTTGGTCCATCTTCTCTACATTAAGAAGAGCAAGGCTGATTCAGACTGAACCCTTCTTCCTGACCAGGTTGTTTGCATAGAAGATGACTTTTGCTCTTTCAGGTCCTTCATAAATGACTACATTTTCTCCAGGGATAATTTCTGCATTGACTTTTGAGTTCTCAGCAACTGGAAGATCCCCTAAATTCCTCTATTGTAAGACCAACTCTGTCCCTGCTCTTCTGTAAAGTAAGATTGAGGGAAGAGTTTGTGGTAAGGGTTAATAACATGTTTGATTTGGGTTAGGAATCATTCTGTGGGATGAATCATGGTATTGGGAATCTGCAGTATTTAAAGGAATATAGAGGTGAAATATAAGTATAACAATAGAAACCTAGGTAAGATTTGTAGCCCAGAAGGGCATTGAGCGCTTGATTGGAATACTTAGCTTTGAATTATGTTCTGCACAGATGTCTCAGATAAATCTATATACAATGGTATAGGACGTTGTACACTGGATAATTAAATGTCGAATAGAACATCCAGTCAAAAAAGGATAGTCGGTAGGATTAGAAAGTTAGTTGGTAGGATTAGAAACAAGAATGAGTATAGGATTTGAACCAATAGTACTTTAGCAGTAGGGTTTTGGGTAGAGAGTGAATGTAAATGTCAGCACATGTGAAGAGTCAGTCACAATGATGAACTGGGGACAATATGTAGGAAAGAAGATATCAATAGAGACATTAGGAAATCAGGCAAGGTATAAAGTGAGGGATATAATTAGACATTTTTAAAAAGCTTGAGGTTGAATACATAATCTTAGGAAGATAAAAGTATGTAGTCACCAATAAGATTGACATTTGATATCATTAGGCAACCTGGACGTGGATATTTTTAGTAATCTATGATCACTTTCCATTTAGGCTTTAGTACAATCATAAGTGTGCCATTTGATTTTTGGCCATAATATTACTGTGATAAAATGTATATGTAAATCAGGTGACATGAGTATTTCTTCCACCATTTCTGGGAGCAATATTTTGAAGACATATAAATTTGTATTGGGGGTAGAAATAGGTGTACCCTGTGTCTATGAATATAGAGATAATGCATGAATAGACCATATTGTGAATAAATAATATAACTTTTTGCAACTTTAAATAATGGATTGATTGATATCTGAAAATATACAGGAAATCTTATATTGATATACAGTCATTCATTCCAACCAGTTACACATCTAACTGTATATTAGTGTTATGTTTTATCATAAAGAGTGTGTGGGTTTTGCTTCAAAATTGATTTTGGAAATGGAAAGTAATGTGATTGGAAAGAAGTCTCATGAAAAAAACAGTCAAAAAACCTGAAGGAATAAATGTGTTCTGAATCAGGAAGTGATTGAAAGTGAAATAAATGCCTATATATTTGTGAACTTGTGGACGAAGTATATATCCTATGATGTGCATAAACTGTGGAAATAATAATATACCAGTGTTGCATAAAAATGAACGTCAAAAAACACATCATGTCCCATAGAAATCTAATTGCATTGATATCAAACTGGGTCAGTTACTGTAGAAATATTATGATTTGCTGCACCATTCACTGAAGTTAGTTTTCAGTACTAGGAAACAAATATGTATTTTAGATGGGTGAATATTTCTGAAATAATCTTGTGAAAAGTTTATTATAAATCCAAATACATGAACATGAATGAATTTAGGGAGTGTATATAACACAAAAATGTTTCATATTTTGAAAAAAAACTGTATATATATATATATATATATATATATATATATATATATATATATATATACACACACACACACACACACACACAAAACAAACACACCGACATTAAAATGTAGCAATATATATTCCAATCAAAATTAATCATGAAATATATATTATCCCCAGATGCAAAAATTTTTATTCTACTGAACATGGATTTATCTATAATGTTTTTCTACTAGGAAGCTCACCCAAAGGTTGAATTTTCAGTTACAACAGTATCTAAGAGGAGTGATCACTTCTCACAATTTTTATCTGCCAGTCTTCAACCTCACAAAAATATACGTGTGATACCAGGTAGGATTCTATATGTGCCTATAAAAATACATGCGCTGAATAGGCTACAGAGAAAGGGAGACAGGAATTCACATATTTGTTAACTTTAAAAACACATGGAGAACTATTTCAATTTAAAATTCTCTAGATTTAAACAGCCTCCCTTTATCATGCCAAAGAAAAGTCCAACTATACACCATGCGTCCTCTGAACTGCTTGTATTTCTATTCTCTTTGGGTTGTTATTCTCCATCATGTTAGGAGTAGTAGTCAGATTCCAGTGGGTATGTGTTAGTGTCAGGGATTCAGTATTTCAAATGGAAAATAGGAAAATGAATCCAATGTTTATGCAAATATGTGTTTCACAAAAATCTTCCCACTCTCATCTTGAACAAAGACTTGACATGACTTTTGCCCCTAGTAACACACAATTACAGAAGAAGAGTTAGAAAATTTGTGAATACATTTCTGGAATGGAAAATGCTCAGGAATTCTCAACCTTGGACATGGTAGATGAGTTCCAAAAGTAATGGACTGGGAAAACACTCCACAAACATGGAGCTCTGCTGCCCTAAAGACATCTTGAGAAACTTCCTCTGAGGTTGGGCAGTTGAAATATATGTGGTTGTCAGGAGCTTTAGCTTCCTTAGTAGTGAGACCATCAAACCTGGGTGTGCATCTATATGTCCAGGAGGACATGGTTTCTTATTTTCTAAAAACAAGAGGCAGCAGTGCTGAATTCTCTCGTTATAGGTAAACTGTAGACACTGGGGGCTAACTGTCTCCCCGTGTCACCTGTGAAGCCATTTGTTCATCCTCCACTTTTCTTAGTGTTTCTTGCTCCTGTACTGTGAGTTTGGTATTTGCTTAACAAAATACAAGGAGTTCAACTGGGACACAGTGCTGGAGGGAGTTCTGTCACTTCTGGTGGGTCAGGGTCTGCAAGAGAATGCACCAACCAGGCTTCTATTCCACATAGCTTGCCCCCTTGTTCATAGCAACCTGATTTTTAGCATTGCCCTGAAACCTCCCCATATAACAAGATGCCTTTAATATAAGGGTCTGCTGGCTGCACCACGTCAGTCACAAGCCATTTGGAAGCCAATGGCAGATCCACATGACCCTCCACAGATATATTATCACACACCTGCACACCACTGCTCTGGGCCCAGTACTCAGCAGGCTCCAACATACTGGCCTCTTTGTTCTACAACATTTTCATAAAACCCAGTCAATCAAGGCACTCTCTGGTACACTCATGATCAGCAACCAGGAATCCAAAGTTCTCCAGTGCCACGTTGTTATGGGAATTTCAAAACTCTATAGTCAAAAAATAGAACTTATCAGCAAAACTTTAACCTAGGTCTGTAGGAGCTCAAAAAATAAAATAGAACTTCATGATGTGGGAAAGAGCAATAATAAAATAGATATTGAAAAAAGCATCCTGGTTTTGTTGGAGATGTAAGGATAGCCAAACTTGAGTTTTGGATAGCATCTGTTATGAAATTGAGCCAAATCATCTTCTTTTTGGTCTATAGAAATCACTTTAGTTAATCTCTCTGGAATCCAAATCAGCTGCTGTTCTCCCTGTGGAAACACACAAACAGACCCCTGACACCAGAAAATTACTGGGTCAGGACCTTTCCATTGTCTTGTTAGAATATCCTTCCAAAGTACCTTGGGCTTATGCACATTTTTTGGACACATATGCCTTTCCGCAGCACTAAGTCCTGATGAATCCAAATTTAAAAAGTTCAGAGTAAAAAGGGTTATTTTAAGTTTATCTTTGGGGAATATATACCCCTTCCTAATTCCGTCGTTTTGCTTTAATAAGTACATTTTAGAAGTTCGATGTGCTCTTTCAACTATGCCTTGTCCCTGAGGATTGTATGGGTTTCCTATTATATGAGCAATACCAAATGATGTGCAAAATTCTTAAAAAGAGGTAGAAGTATAACCAGGGGCATTATCTGTTTTTAACTGTTTTGGAACGCCCACAGTGGCAAAATTTTGTAAGCAATGAGCTATAACATCTTTATTTTTTTCTCTGGCATGAAGAGATCCCATCAAAAATCCAGAAGAAGTATCAACTGTAACATGCAAATATTTTAATTTTCCAAATTCTGGCAAGTGTGTGACGTCCATCTGCCAAATATGGTTAGGTATCAATCCTCTAGGATTGACTCCAGGTTTAACTTGTGGTAAAAAGGTCACACAATTTTGACATTGTTTTATTATTTGTCTGTCTTGTTCCTTAGTTATTTTAAAACTGTTTTGTAAAGTATTAGCATTGATATGGAACTTTTTTTAAAAAATTATATCTTCTTCTAGTGTAGACAAAATATGTATGTATGTCATGTGTAGTTTTATCTGCTAAATCATTGCCCAAACTAAGGGCTCCAGGCAATCCTGTATGTGCTCTGATATGTCCTATAATGAATGGACTTTTTCTGTCCCAGATAGACTTTGTATAGTGGAAAGCAAAGAGAAAACAGTTGAGGAAGGGGAAATCCTACCACCATCTTCAAGGGATACTATAGCATTAACAATATACTGACTATCGGAAAAAAAATTAAATACAATATCTTTAAACATCACAAAAGCTTGTAATACTGCATTAAGCTCTACCTTTTGAACTGATTGTTTGGGTACTAAAAATGTGAAAGTTTGATCGGGTGTAATTATATCTGCTGTACCATTTTTTGATCCATCAGTGAATATATTTGGAGCATTCATGATAGGTGTTTTTCTTGTCATTTTTGGAAAAATTACAGGATGTGATGACAAAAAAGACAATAGAGGATTAGATGGTAAGTGGTTATCAAATGAAACATTAGATTTGCACATGATTATTGCCCAAGTATATAACTCATTAGCTAATTCATCAATTTAATTCATAGAATATGGATTAATAATTTTATTGGAAGAAATTCCAAACACTTCCTTTGTTGCTTTTATTCCTTTGAGTATTAATTGTCCTACAGCCTCAGGATACCTAGTATGAATAGTGTTAGGAGAATAAGATAAATGTTTCCATAATAATGGATCATCTTGCCAAAATACTCCTGTTGGAATATTTTTTGTTGGTAGTACAATAAATAATTAAGGCAAACTTATATCAATTCTATCCAAATGCATATTTCCCATATATGTTTCTATGATTTTTAATGCCTTTCTTGCTTCAGGTATTAACATTCGGGGTGAATTTAGATCTGATGGACCTTTTAGGATATCAAATAAAGGTCCCAACTCTCCTGTTGGTATACCTAGATAAAGTCTTATACAATTTATGTCTCCTAATAACTTTTGAAAGTCATTAAGTGATTTGGGTTGATCTACTCGTATTTGAATTTTTGGTGGATGGACCATGATTGAGGATAATAGAACGCCTAAATAATTAATTGAAAAATTTAATTGTAGTTTATCTATTACTGTCTCTAGATTATAATTTTTTAATAAGTTTGTAATTGTGGCATAACATTCTAGCAATGTGTTTTTAGCTTTGTGTGCTAATAATACACAATCCATTTAGTGAAATATTTGTAGTTCAGGATTTTGATTTCTAAGTAGCTGGATTACTTTGTTAACATTAATTTGACACATAATTGGGATGGTAGCCATCCCTTGAGGGAGTATTTTCCACTCATATCTATGAACAGGATCTTTATGATTCAGTGCAGGAAAAGTAAATGCAAAACTTGGACTATCCTCAGGGTGAATTGGAAATGAAAAAAAAAATCTTTAATATTTATAACTCAAACATACCAAGTTTTTGGCAAAGCAGACACTTGAGGAATCCCTGATTGAGCAGGTACCATAATAACCATCTCATTATTAATGGCTCTTAAATCTTTCAATAATCTCCATTTACCAGATTTCTTTTGATGACAAAAATTGGAGTATTATGGGGAAATACAGAAGGTTGTATATGTCCTTCCGCTAATTGTTGTTTGACCAGGTCATGGGCTGCTTGTTTCTTTTCTTTAGTCAGGGGCCACTGAGGAACCCATACTGCTATTTCTGATTTCCAAGTAATTTTCATTGTCTCAGTGGCCTTTTCTGAAAATCCAACCATGTCTGTTTGTTCCTTGATCTATTTGTATTGGTGCTGCAATACCTTGTTCTTGTTTCTCTAAACTTTTTCCTTTCCTAAAATCTTGTCTAGTCATAATAGTGGGTGCATTTTGGTTGATGTTATTTGTTAATGTCAAACCTAATTGATCTTGGACATCTCATCCCCATAAATTTACGGGAAGATGATCCAATACATATGGCTGTATAGTTCCTTCACATTCATCAGGATCCTTCCAATGTAATACTATTACACTTCTATGGGGATTAGTCACCACTCCTAGGCCTCGAAGTGTTTGAGTGGCTTGTTGTAATGGACAATGTTTTGGCCCTTCTTGATGAGAGATGGTGCTAAGTTCTGTACCTGTATCCAGTAGGCCATTAAATTCATGTCATTTAATATTTAGTTTTAGCATGGGGCAAGAATCTAAATTTAAAGAAAGCATAGTCCAATCTACACCTATGGAGCCTAATCCCTTGGAACCTCTTTCTACAGCACGACTGGAAAATTTATCATGTTGGCTTGGTATTAATAGTAACTGTGCTATTCTATCGCCTGGTGAAATTACTGATATACCCTTTGGAGAACTAGCTATAAATTTTAATTCACATTCATAATCGGAATCAATTACCCCAGGACTTATCATAAGTCCTTTTAGAGTAGAAGAGCTGAGTCCCTATAATAAGCCCACCTTTCCTTTACAAAGAGGTCCTTTTACCCCTGTCGGAATGATTTGAACCCCCATCTCTGGAGTTAGAACTGATCTGGCGGAGGCGCAGATGTCCAACCCTGCACTCTCTCTGATTTGTCTGATGAGGGATCTGATGGACAACGTGTCCTGGACACTACACTTATGGTGTTGCTGTGTTCCTCAAGTGCTCCGTATATTTGTGGTTTTGGGCTCCGGAGCATTGGGCTCCCCTGTCCATTTTTTACCAATGGAGCCCAATGCCTTTATCCATGATATCATGGATAAACACCTGGTCCTTGTTCATTTTTTGATAATGGAGTAACATCTATGGTGGTTTGAGAATGGCATTCATTAGCCCAATGTCTCCCTCTAAGGCATCGTTGGCAAATACACGGTATTCTACTCCTTTGATACCTAGTTTTGTTAAACCCTCCTCCTATGGGGCAATTCCTTTTAAAATGTCATGTTTGTTCACAATTGTAGCATGTTCTAGGCCTGGCATCTAAAGTCTGTTTTACTGCATCTGCCACAATTTGCCCTTGTTCATTAATGTCTCTGGCATTTAAAGCCTGTTTTACTGCAGCTGCCTTGACTTGCTCTTGTTCATTAATGTCTCTACATAATTTAATATATGTGTTTAAATCTTCATGTTTCCATAGTCTAATAATATCTCTACACCAACAATTCGCTTGGTCATAAGCCAGTTGTTTTATTAGTGGCATTGCTAGTTCTGTATTCCCAAACACTCTGGTAGCTGTTTGAATAAGCCTATCTACAAATTCAGTGTAAGATTCATTAGCTCATTTTATTACCTTAGATAATTGACCTTGTAAACCTCCATGTCCTAGTAAAGCCTCCCATGCCCTAATCACCTCTACAGCCAATTGTGCGTATACGCCAGGAACATATGCAATTTGTTGCTGCTGATCCTCATAGGGTCCCTTTCTAAAAACATATCTAGAGTTCTCTGAGGATAACCAGCTGCTACATTTCACCTAGCCATCTCCTTGCAAAATTCCTCATTCCAACCATCCTTAACAGGTACTGACCTCCATTTAGCACAGCTTTACACATATTAGCCCAATCTGCTGGCATCATGTTCAAGTTGTTAATGGATTCGATCAAGCTTACAGTGAAGGGTGCTTGAGGACCATAGGTTGTTACAGCCTCTTTTAGCTGCTTCAGTGTTTTAAAATTTAAAGCATGGTGAATTTGGTGCCCTCCAACCTCAAATACAGGACATGTTAATACTTAAGATCCTGTCTCAGGATCCGAACTATCAACTGCGGTGGTTGCGGGCCTTCCAGCATATGGAGGTGGTATTGTTATTTGGACATTCACGTCCTCTGGTGATAGAAATGTGTTAGTATCAGTCTCCTGTAGAGGTGGCACTGTTGGTTGAACACTTACACCCTCTAGAGATAGAAAGTTGTTAGTAGCAGTCTCATTTTGTAACTTTCACGCTGATGGATTTTTCTGCTCTAAGCTTTGTTCCTCTATCTTTGTCTGAACTAAAGGCTTTGCACTAAGCAAACCAGATACGAATGTCCACAATGGCAATGTGCCAACTGGCAGTGTCCCTGGGATGTTCTTTTCTATTCTTTTTAAATCTTCACCATGATGGTTCCATTGTGATATATTTAACAAATCCTCTTTAAAAAGTCATGGGCTACATTTTTGTATTGTATCAATGTATGCCCTGACTGTTCTTGATTTTCCTGAGATGCCTCCTTCCTCTAACAATTTACTTAACACTCTTTCAGTTTGTTTTTTACTAATATCTGATCCTGTATTTCTACTATAATACAACCCAACAAGATGACGCCATACAAAACCGAGACAGAATAAAATAAAAAGGGAACAACAAAAAGTCATTATAGCCTTTCTATCCTCCTGACATGTGCATCCATCCTTTCTCCCTATCTCTTCCTCAGAAGTAAATAGTTTTTCCTCAGATGTGAGCAGGTTTTCTTCTGTCTCACTCACGAACAGGGACAGGTAACTTAAAACAAAAGTGAAGCAAAACAAAAGAGGAATCTTTAAATGGCTACCCTCCTCATGCCCTTCCCTCAGGGACGAGCATTTTACCTTATCACTTACCCTTTGTCACTCCCCATGCGAGCCACCAAATGCTGCAGTCTGGCTGGGCACGATTCAGTAGCCACTTGTCAAAACAAACAAACTTTATTTTTAGAACCACACACGCCACACAAAACAGCTCCTCAGGAAAAACTCTCAGAGCCCAACTGCCACCACCGGCTTCCCACAAGCCTCTCTCAGCCCCACAAGCCTCTCCACCTCCCACAATCCTCCTGCTCTTGAAGACGATTGACTGGTTCACCTGGGCAGAGCCAAATAAAGTCCCCCAATGAGCAGCTCCGTGGTCTGAAAAAGCAAGGAAACAGCCCAATAAGCATCAACTCAGAGGAGCCAATCAACTGGATTTTGCTGGGGCCGCTGTGAACCAATCATCAGCTGGCAGTCTGAAAGGGTGGGGAAGCAGCTCAATTAGCATCTCCATTGAGAATTACCACAGAAGAGCCAATCAGCTAGATGTTGCTGGGACGCTGTGAGCCAATCATCAGCTGGCAGCTGAAAGTTTGCCGGCAGCTGGAAGTTAGCTGGGGCACCTTTTGCTGTGGCTCTCAACAGTGTGATACCAGTTAGGATTCTATATGTGCATACAAAAATATTTGTGCTGAATAGGCTACAGAGAAAGGGAGACAGGAATTCGCATATTTGTTAACTTTAAAAACACATGGAGAAATTTCAATTAAAAATTGACTAGATTTATAACACCTCCCTTTTTCATGAAAAAGGAAAGTCCAACTATACACAATACCTCCTGTGAACTGCTTGTATTTCTACTCTGTTTGGGTTATTTTTCTCCATCATATTAGGAATAGTAGTCATAGTCTAGTAGAGTATGGGTTAGCATCAGGGATTCAGTATTTCGAATGGAAAATTGGAAAGTGAATCCAATGTGTATGCAAATATGTGCTACAAAAAATCTTCCCACTCTCATCCAGAACAATGTCTTGACATTACCTTAACCACAAATAAGACACAATTAGAGAAGAAGAGTTATAAAATCTGTGAATACATATCTGGAATGGAATATGCTCATGAGTTCAAAAAATTGGAGGTGGTAGAGGAGTTTCCAAAAGTAAGGGACAGGGTAAACAATCCTCAAACATGGAGCTCTGCTGGTCTAAATACTTCTTTCCCTGAGGTTGGGCATTTGAAATATATGTTGTTGTCAGGAGGTTTAGCTTCCTTTGTAGTGACAACATCAAAGCTGGGTCTGCATCTATGTGACCTGGAGGACATGTTTCTTATTTTCCAATTAACAGGAGGCAACAGTGCTGATTTCTCTCTTCGTAGGTAAACTGTGGCCACTGAGGGCTAAGTGTCTCCCCGTGTGGACTGTGAAGCAATTAGGTCATCCTCCACTTTTCGTGGTGTTTCTTGCTGCTGCACTGGGTGTTTGGTATTTGCTTCACGAAATGCAAGGAGTTCAACTGAAACACAGTGCAGGAGGGAGTTCCTTCACATGTGGTGGGTCAGGGTCTGCAGGAGAATGCACCAACCAGGCTTCTATCTCACATTGCTTGCCACCTTGAACATAGCAACCTGATTGTGTATATTGCCCTGAAACCTCTCCATATAGTGTGATGCCTTTACACAGAAGCGTCTGCTGGCTGCACCATGTCAGTCACAAGCCATTTGAAAGCCAATGGCGATTCCACATGGTCCCACCACAGAAGTTTTATCACACAACTTCACACCACTGCACTAGCCCCACTACTAAGCAGACTCCAACTTACTGGCATCTCTGATCAACACCATTTTAATGAGACCCAGTCAATCAAGGCACTGTCTGATATCCTCATGATCAGCAAGAGGACATCCAAAGTTTCTCCAGTGCCACCTGGTCATGGGAATTTCACAAATTTTATGGTATTTTCTGGCCGTTTTTTGAGGATGAAGCTGGAGGCACTGTGGTTTCACTTCACTCAGGAACCAGTAAATGGTGAGGAAGCTCAGTACAATGAAAGCTCTGGAGAACTCTCACAGGCAAGGCTTACCAAAGAGTGGTCAAAAGGTAATATGAAGCCAGGCCCATTGGGACCTACAATGTGAGGTCCACGTGTGTTTTGACTCTCAACTATGGCTGCCAAGTCTTTAATAATAAAATCATGTGATATCATGGCAGAGGTTCCCAATGTTCTGTGGAAAGTGACCCTGGGCCTAGATCTCAGTTTCCAAGGGCGACTCTCATGGGTGGCCTCCTAAAATCCCAACACATTTCATGGCAATACATCACTGAGATCAGATCCTGAACTCAGTCTCTAAGAAGAATCACACCAGAGTTCAAGCCCAGGTGGACCCAGTCATCTCTTCCAACCACCACACAAATGACAACAATTAAAACCAAAACACTCCCACATGGCCCTCATCTTCTTTCATATAGACAATCATCATAACCTCTGGCTGGAGGTTTCCATGAGAGGCACAGTCCAAGACAGTGTCCAAAATAAGTTCCTTTGCCCCTCATTTGCCTAAAGTTCTAGGGGAATGGACTCCCATCCTGTGATCCAGGAGTGATTAAATAGGCCTGCCATTAATACTGCACCACTTCTCCAATTTGAGGCTTACTGACTATGGGGTTTAGATGCTTTATGTGTATGGGAGTCATGAGAAAACCCAAGAACCAATGGGTAGCCTTTTAAGGGCTTTAAAGAACTCATTTGACCCAAAGGATTCCTATTCTCAGTTGATGGAGGTCAGCAACCTAACAGATGAAGGCAAGAGACTTAACTCACAATGATTGATCTTTTTGATATTTGGTTTTGGATACACTCATGGGATCTTTTTTAGATCCATCAGGTGCTGAGAATCTAAGCTACTGCCTCACACAGGGCCAAGAGGCTGATTCAGACACATCCCTTTCTAAAGCATTTAAGCAAAGAGCCAAAGGTGATGCCCATTCATTTTTATTTGAAAACTGTTTTCTTCAGGCTTCAATATGGTGTGGCCTGAGGCAAAGTGCTTCCTGACATTCAGGGTAACAGAACCATATTTAAGCAAATGGCCCAAAGAAGTGTTTCACAACTGAGACTTTACTGTTCACAGTGATATCTAAGTTTTCTGAGATGCTCGCCATTCCCTTCAGCTATCAAGGACAAGGCCATGTCACAGAGCTTGTAGGTGGTACATATCTTGGACACATAATGAAGAGCCTATTCTGGAGAGTGGCCAGAATTCAGGAAGAAAACAGGAACTTAGGAAGATAGTAGGTGTTGCCCATCAATAACTCAAGCTGCAGTCCTTTCATAAATTAGGCTGGATGAATGCTGGGATGCTTTCTACTAGACAGGACACATCCATTCATGCATTCTCTTTTCTAATGTCTACAACCATGGACACAGTGGGATACACAGACATAGAAACACTCACCTTGTCAAACGACTTACTAGGAACAGTCCATTCCAAACCAAACAAACCGCCTTTTCTACCTATTCTCAGAACATAAGACAAAACAACAAAACCACAACCCCACCCACAAAGGCACCTCCTTCCTCCAAGTAGGTCTGTGATATCTGGAGTGTCCTCTGACTAGTGGGCCATACTATGTTCCCCCGAAATGGCCTGTCCTGTCTCAGAACCGGTCTCCTTGTCCAACTCTCTAAAGTTGTCAGGAGTCAGGGGTGAACCACTACGTGCGTTCTCAGGAAAGGCCCCTCTTCAGAGTTCTTCTGGCATTTGGCCATTCTCTCATCATTAAGTACCTGATGAGGGGCCATTAGCCAAGTAGGTATGACAATTTTCTTGCCAGCGTACCCCCATGCTGTTTAGTGGAAGGACTCCTGGAAAGTAACCTTGCTCAAGGACTAGGGCAGATCCGTGTTTAGGGTGTTCCCTGTTTAGGATAATCCGAGTTTAGGGTGTTCACGGTTTAGGAAGATTATTCCTGCCGGGAATAGGGCATATCCCGCTGCCTGAGTTCCTCTTAAGTTCTTAGGGTCAGATAGTATTTTTGGGAGACAGAAGCTCAGTGGAGATGTGGATTTGGGCAGAGAACTTGGATTTCCCCAGAACATGTTTGTAGACGGCCGGTGTGAGATCGGGAATAAAGAATTGCTGTTGGAATCTACAAAGCTGTGAGTGGCTCGTGATTTGTGCCCAGCCAGACTGCGGCAGGTACCAAGAAATACTGACTCTGTCCTTGGTAAATCCAAACAAGTGTGACCACTGGGACTGAAACTGGGATGGGCACTGGGTGACTGGCTTCCTGGATCCCATGTTCAGAGAGTTCCATCACCAAAGAAATAAGGTGAGGTCACTTTCTTCAGGAACTGAATGAAGTCGCTGCCTTGGCAACTACTTTGTCCTAACAGTTGCTTCAAAGGGTCCTATGAGATGGAGGCTGCCACTACATCCTGTGACCCTGTACAAGTTAGAATGGTATATCAACCATAGGCACTTGGGAACAGCTCTCCACACAGGCCTTGTTTGTTCCAACGTCTCTACATTAGAAGAGGGAGGCTCATTCAGACACAACCCTTCACCCTGACCAGGTTGTTTGCCATGGTAGATAACTTTTGATCTTTCAGGTCCTTCATAGATGCCTACATTATCTCCAGGGATCATTTCTGCATGGATCGTTGAGGTTCTCAAGAGGTGGAAGATCCCCTACATTCCTGTATTGTAAGACCAACTCTGTCCCTGCTCTTCTGTAAAGTTAGATTGAGGGTACAATGTATGGTTAGGCTTAATAATATGTTCAATTTGGGTTAGGAATCATTCTGCTGGATGAATAATGGTATTGGGAAGCTGTGATTTTATAAGAATATAGAGGAGAAATATAAGTATAAAAACAGAAATCTAGGTAAGATTTGAAGCCCAGAAGGGCATTGGGCCCTTGATTGGTATAATTAGCATTGAATAACGTTCTGCTCTGATGTCTCAGATAAATCAATATACAAAGGCATAGGAACATGTACCTTGGGTGATTGAATGTGAAAGAGAATATCCAGTCAAATGTGATAGTTGGTAGAATTACAAAGATATCTGCTCGGGTTAGGAAGGAGAGTGAGTAGAGAATTTGGATGAAAAGTTCTTTACAATATGGTTTCGGGTAGAGAATGAAGGTAAATATCAGCACATGTGAAGAGTCAGTCACAATGATGAACTGGGGAAAATATGTAGGAAAGCACATATCAATAGAGACAATCGGAAATTAGGTAAAGTATAAAGTGAGTGATAGGATTAGACATTTGCAACAGAGTAAGATTGAATATATAATCTTAGGAAGAAAAAAATATGTAGTCACCAATAGGATTGACATTTGAGAGCATTAGCCAACCTGGACATGGATGTTTTTAGTAATCCATGTTTACTTTCCATTCAGGCTTTGGTACAATCGTGTGATCTTTTCATTTTGTTTCCAGAGTATTACTGAGATAAAATGTATATGTAGATCAGGTGACATAAGTATTTCTTCCACCATTTCTGGTAGCAATATTTTGAAGATGTATAAATTAGTATTATGGGTACAAATAGATGTACACTCTGTCTATGAATATAGAGAAAATGCAGGAATAGACCATATTTTGAATAAATGATATAAATGGTTCCAACTTTAAATAGTGGATTAAATTGATAGCTGAAAATATACAGGATATCTGATATTGATATACATACATTCATTCCAAACATTTATACATATTATCATAATATTAGGATTATGGTTTATCATGAAAAGTGTGTGAGTTTTGCTTCCAAAGTGATTATGGAAATCGGAAATAATGTGTTTGGAAAGAAGTCTCATGAAAAGACCAGCCAAGAATCCTGGAGGAATACATGTGTTCTGAAGCAGGAAGTGATTGAAAGTGAAACAAATTCGTACAAATTTGTGAACTTGTGGAAGAAATACATATCCTATGATGTGCAAAAATGAAGAAATAGTATTGTACCAGTGTTGAATGAATATGAACGTCAAAATACACATCATGTCCCATAGAAATCTACATGCATTGATGTTAAACTGGATCAGTTACTGTAGAAATATTAGGAATTGTATGCACCATTCACTGAATTTAGTTTTCAATACTAGGAAACAAATATGTATTTCAGGTGGATGAATATTTCTGAGAACATTCTTGTGAAAAGTTGATGAAAAATCCACATACATGAACATGAATGAATTTAGGGAGTGTATATAAGACACATATATTTTATATTTTAAAAAATCTGGAGATAATATATATATATATATATATATATATATATATATATATATATATACATATATATATTAAAAAACACACAGAGACATTAAAATGTAGCAATATACATGCAAATAGAAATTCATCATGAAATATATATCATCCACAGATGCAAAAATATTCATTTTACTGAACATGGATTTATGTATAATATTGTACTACTAGGAAGCTCACCCATAGGTTGTATTTTCAGTTCCAACAGCGTGTAGGAGGACTGATCTCTTCTCATAATTTGTATCTTCCATCAGCCACCTCAAAAATTTACATGTGTTAACCGGTAGGATGCTATATGTGCATATAAAAATACATGTGGTGAATAGGCTACAGAGAAAGGGAGACAGGAATTCACATATTTGTTTACTTTAAAAACACATAGAGAACAATTTCAATTAAAAATTGACTAGATTTTTAACACCTACTGTTTATCATGCAAAAGGCAACTCAAACCATACAGCATGAATCCTCTGAACTTCTTATATTTCTATTCTGTTTGGGTAATTTTTCTCCATCATATTAGGATTAGTTGTCAGAGGCTAGTAGGGTATGTGTTTGTTTCAGGGATTCAGTATTTCAAATGGAAAATAGGAAAATGCATCCAATGTGTATGCAAATATGTGCTACGCAAAAATATTCTCACTGTCATCCAGAACAATGCCTTAACATTACCTTCACCCCAAGTAAGACACAATTAGAAAAGGAGAGATAGAAAATCTGTAAAAATATATCTGGAATGGAAAATGCTCAGGAATTCACAAGCTTGGAGGTAGTAGATGTGTTTCCAAAAGTAAGGGACAGGGTAAACACTCCACAAACATGGAGCTATGTTGGCCTAAAGACATCTTTAGAAACTGCCTCTGAGTTTGGGCACTTGAAATATAGGTTGTTGTCAGGAGCTTTATCTTCCTTTGTAGTGAGAAAATCAAAGCTGGGTCTGCATCGATGTGACCTGGAGGACATGGTCTCATATATTCCAATGAATATTAGGCAGCAGTGCTGAATTCTCTCTTTGTAGATAATTGTGACCACTGGGGGCTAAGTGTCTCCCCGTGTGGACTGTGAGGTTATTTGGTCATCCTCCACTTTTTGTGGTGTTTCTTGCTGCTGCACTTGGGATTTGGTATTTGCTTCAGGAAATACAAAAAGTTCAACTGGGACACAATGCTGTAGGGAGTTCTGTCACTTGTCGTGTGTGTGTCAGGGTCTGCAGGAGAATGCACCAACCAGGCTTCTATCCCACATAGCTTGCCCCCTTGACAAATAGCAACCTGATTCTGAACATTGCCCTGAAACTTCTCCATTTAACAAGATGCCTTTACATACAAGGTTCTGCTGGCTTCACCATGTCAATCACAACCCATTTGGAAGCCAATGGCAGATCCACATGGCCCCCCCTCAGATGTTTTATCACACACCTGCACAAAACTGCTATACAACCACAAATAAGCAGGCTCCAACTTACTGACATCTCTGTTCTGCACAATTATTATGAAACCCAGTAAATTAAGGCACTGTCTGATACACTCAAATCAGCAACAGAACATCCAAGGTTCTTCAGTGCCACCTCGTCATGGGAATTTCAAAAATGTCATGGTATTTATGTAGCCATTTTTCAAGGATGAAGTTGGAGGCACTGTGGGTTTCAATTCATTCAGGAACCATTAAATGTTGAGGAATATCATTTCAATGAGTGCTCTGGAGAACTCTCACAGGCAAGGCTTCCCAAAGATTGGCCAAAATGTTACATGAAGCCAGGCCCATAGAGGTCTACAATGTGAAGTCCATGTGTGTTTTGACTCTCAACTATGGCTGCCAATTATTTCAGAATAAAATCATATGATATCATGGCTGAGATTCCCTATACTCTGTGGAAAGCCACCCTTGGTCTAGATCTCATTTTCCAAGGGCGACTCTCATGCGTGGCCTCCAAAATTCTTAACACAATTCATGGAATTACTTCTCTGAGGTAAGTTCCATAACGCAGTCTCTAAGGGGAATCACACCAGAGTTTAAACCTCGGTGGACCCAGTTATCTCTTCCAACCACCACACAAATGACCAAAATTAAAACCAAAACACTCCCACATAGCCCTCATATTCTTCCATATAGACACTCATCATAACCTCTGGTTGAAGGTTTCCAAGAGGGGCACATCCAATGACAGTGTCCAAAATAAGCTCCCTTGCCCTTCATTTGCCTAAAGTCATTGTCACCCGGACAGCTTCCTGTGAACCAGGAGTGATCAAATATGCCTGCTCTTAATGCTGCTCTGCTTCTCCAATTTGAGGCCTACTGACAGTCAGGTATAGATTCTTCATGTGATTTGGAGTCATGAGTAAACCCAAGCACCTCTGTAGGGCTTTGAAGACCTTATTTGACCCAAAGGATCCCTATTCTCACTTGATGGAGGTCAGGAAACTAAGAGAGAAAGGCTAGAAGCTTCATGCACAATAACTGATCTTTTTGCCATTTTGGTTTTTGATGCAAACATGGGATATTTCTTTAGATCCATCTGGTGCTGAGAATCTAAGCAACAACCTCACACAGGGCCGAGATGCTGATTCAGACACATCCCTTTCCATAGCAATTAAGCAAAGAGCCACAGGTGATGCCCATTCATTTCTATTTGAAAACTATTTTCTTCAGGCTTCACAAAGTGTGTCCTGAGGCAAAGACCTTCCTGACATTCACGGCAACAGAACAATATCTAAGCAAAAGACCCAAAGCAGGGTATCTCCACTGAGACTTTGTTGGTCACACTGATATCTGAGTTTTCTGAGATGCTCCCATTCCCTTCAGCTATTCAGAACATGGCTATTTCACAGAGTTTGGAGGTGGTACATATCTTGGACAAAAAACGATGAGCCTATTCTGGAGAGTTGCAGAATTCAGGAAGAATACTGGAACTTAGGAAGATAATAGGTGTTGCCCATTATAAGGCAAGCTGCAGTCCATTCATAAATTGGTCAGGATGAATGCTGGGAGTTTTCAACTAGAAACAACACATCCATTGATGCATTCTCTTTACTAATGTCTACGACAACTGACACAGTAGGATACACAGACATAGAAACACTCGCTTTGTCAAACGACATACAAGAAACTCTCCACCCCAAACCGAACAAACCGACTTTCCAACCTATTCTCAGAACATGAGACAAAACTATATACTCACACCCACACTCAAAAAGGCACCTTCTTCCCCCAAGTAGGTCTGTGACTATATGGAGTGTCCTCTGACTGGGGGGCTATACTATGTTCCCCCAAAATGGCCTGTACGGTCTCAGATATTGTCTCTTTTTCCAACTCTGTGAAATTGCCAGGAGCCACTGGTGAGCAACTACCTGCTTTCCCAGGAAAGGCCCCTCTTCAGAGCTCTCCTGGCGTTTGGCCATTATCATATAAGTAGGTACCAAGAAAGACTGAGCTTGTCCTTGTTAAACCCAAATAAGTGAGCCCACAGGGACTTTGACTGGGACTGGCTCTGGGTGCCTGGCTTCCTCGATCCCTAGTTCAGAGCATCACCAAAGAAGTTAAGTAGGTCAATTCCTTCAGGAACTCAATGAGGTCACTGCCTTGACAACCACTTTGTCCTAACAGTTGCTTCCAAGGGTGCCATGACATGGAGGCTGCCCCTACTTCCTGTGACACTTTCACAAGTTAGAATGGTATATCAATCATAGGGATCCGGGAACAGCTCTCCATACAGGCCTGGTTTGGTCCATCTCCTCTACATTAAGAAGAGAGAGGCTGATTTATACACATCTCTTCGTCCTGACCAGGGTTTTTTCCTTGGATGATGACTTTTGCTCTCTTAGGTCCTCCTTAGCTGCCTACATCTTATCCAGGGATCATTTCTGCATGGACCTTTGAGGTTCTCAGCAGCTGGAGGATACTCTACATTCCTGTATTGTAAGACCAACACTTTACCTGCTCTTCTGTAAAGTGAAATTGAGGGAACAGTGTATGGTTAGGGTTAATAACAGGTTCTATTTGGGTTAGGAATCATTCTGTGAGATGAATAATGGTATTGGGAACCTGAGATATTTACAAGAATATAGAGGTGAAATATAAGTTTGAAAACAGAAATCTAGGTAAGATTTGAAGGCCAGTAAGGCATTATGCCCTTGAGTGGGATATTTAGCTTTGAATTATATTCTGCACAGATTTCTCAGTTGAATCGATATACAATGGCATAGGACCTTGTACGTTCAATGATTGAATGTCAAAGAGAGCATCCAGTCAAAACGGGATAGTCAGTAGAATTTGGATGATAGTCGGTAGATTTTGAAAGAAGAGGGAGTATAGGAGTGGCACCAAAAGTTATTTAGCAATTGGCTTTCAGGTAGAGAGTGAATGTAAATGTCAGCACATGTGAAGAGTCAGTCACAATAATGAACTGGGATAATATGTAGGGAAGCAGATATCAATAGAGACATTAGGAAATCCGGCAAAGTATAAAGTGAGTGATAGGATTAGACATTTTCAACAGGGTTGAGGTTGAATATATAATCTTAGGAAGAAACAAATACGTAGTCACCAATAGGATTTACATTTGAGAGCATTAGGCAACCTGGACATGGATGTTTTGGTACAATCATAAGTGTCACATTTTCTTTTTGTGTAAAGAATATTACTGTGATAAAATGTATATGTAGATCAGGTGACATGAGTAATTTTTCCAACACTTCTGGGAGCTACATTTTGAAGATGAATAAATTAGTATTGGGGTTACAAATACATCTAACCTGAGTCGGTAAATATAGAGATAATGCATGAATAAACCATACTGTGAATAAATAATATAAGTGGTTCCAACATTAAATAATGGATTGAATTGAGATCAGAAAATATGCAGGGAATCTTATATTGATATACAATCATTTGTTCCAACCAGTTACACAAGTAATTGTAATATTAGGGTTGTGGTGTATCATGAAGAGTGTTTGAGTTTGCTTCAAAATGATTATGGAAATCAAAAATAATGTGTTTGGAAAAAAGTGTCATGAAAAGACCAGCCAAGAAACCAGGAGGAATACGTGTGTTCTGAAGCAGAAATGATTGAAAGTGAATCAAACACCTATAAATTTGTGAACTTGTGAATGAAATATATATCCTATGATGTGCATAAACTGAAGAAATTGTAATGTACCAGTGTTGAATAAAATAAACTTCAAAATACACATCATGTCCCATAGAAATCTACTTGCATTGATTTTAAACTGGGTCAGTCACTGTAGAAATATTAGGATTGCATGCACCATTCACTGAAGTTAGTTTTCTGTACTAGGAAACAAATATGTATTTCAGGTGGATGAATATTTCTGAGAATAATCTTGTAATAAGTTGATTATAAATCCACATACATGAAAATGAATGAATTTAGGGAGTGTACATAAGACACATATATTTCATATTTTGAAAAATCTGGAGAGTATATATATATATATATATATATATATATATATATATACACACAAAACACACACACAGACAATAAAAAGTAGAAATATATATGCCAATCGAAATTCATCATGAAATATATATATATCATTCACAGCTTCAAAAATATTTATTTCACTAAAAATGGTTTTATGTATAATGTTGTTCTACTAGGAAACTCACCCATAGGTTGAATTTTCAGTTCCAACAGCATTAATGAGGAGTGATCTCTTCTCACAATTTGTATCTGCCAACTCAGTCACCTCACAAGAATGTACATGTGATACCAAGTAGGATACTATATGTGCAGATAAAAATAAATGTGCTGAATAGGCTACAGAGAAATGGAGACAGGAATTCACATATTTGTTAACTTTAACAAATTTTTAAAAACACATGGAGAACGATTTCAATTAAAAATTAACTAGATTTATAACACCTACCTTATATCATGCAAAAGGCAAGTCCAACTATACACCATGCCTCCTTTGAACTGCTTGTATTTGTATTCTGTTTGGGTTATTTTTCTGCATCATATTAGGATTATTAGTCAGAGTCTAGTAGGGTATGGGTTAGTGTCAGTTGTCCTGGCAGGCCGGACTCATCAATGTGGGCGGCAAACCTAGTTGGGGAGGAAAGAAAGGACAAGAGACACGAGAGATGACAGCAAGACAGGAGTTCTGATCATGCTGCAAACTTTTATTGTTCTCACATGGGAATTTACATGCTGCAGATGGGAAAGCTCTCTTGTCGGCAGTTGCAGGATGTCTTCATAAAGTGAGATAACCTCAGGATGTTTCAGGAAGACAGATGGCCGCAGGATGTCTCAGGGAGATAGATGGCTGTGGGATGTCTCCCAGGCAGGATATCTCGCAGGGGGCTGTTTTTTGTCAGTGTCAGGCTATTCTTTGAGGGAGAACTTTCTTCTAGCCCCTGACATCAACCTTTTTCTTATATAAAATATTTGACCATACGTTACCCACTATATTTTTAGGGGTTGATAGAGGCTCTTTTTATCTAGGAGGCCTTAGAATATCTCCTGATCTGAGTGAGCGTATTCACTACGAGATTTCGTGGTAGCCTTGGTATATTTTTGGAGGAGATGGCTTTTAGGGAAAGCATGCCAACCGCCATGCCCCAGAGTGTGTCTCTCAGAGGTCTTGGGTTTTTGGATCCGTGGATCCATCCTCCTGCAGTCCTTCCTGCACCCTCCGTTATTATGGCCTAAAGTCCTCACTCCATGGGTGCGTCCTCCCCCAAGTGGAGGGTCCATGGAGGACGAACCCTTATGGCAAGGGCAGAAGATGGTTGGTCAGAGTTGTTACTTATAGATTAATGTAAGAAAGAGAGATCTGTGCGCATGTAAAGTTAAGAAATAAGGCTGTGAGAAGGGTAAAACATCCTTTTAAATGTTGGTAGCACAGTCTTCCAGCTCCAGACGATGATAGTGGACCTGTATGGGCTTAGAGGCCAAAATATTAATGTGTTCTTTAATAAATTGTACCAGCCTGTTTATAATACAGAGTTCTATGGACACAATTAAAAGTAAACCCAACAAAGGGCTTAAGAGGGGAAGAAGGTAGGGTAGAAATCCATTAAACCTATTCCAGAGGGGATTTTCAAAAAGTTCCCTTCGTCTCTTTTCTAGATCTTCTTGAAGCTGCTTAATTTTAGTGCGTACTATGTCTGATTTATTGTCATAAAACCAGCATCGTTCTCCTAAGGACAAGCAAATACCTCCCTGGTTAGCTGTCAGCAAATCTAAGCCTCGTCTGTTTTGAAGGAACACTTCTGCCAGGGAGTGTATTAGTTTCTGCAAATCTTTAATGGTTCCTGATAGAGTTTGTACATCATTTATAAGTTGTTGAGACAGGCGATGGTAAGAGTGTATAGCAGTGCTAAGCCAGCTGTACCTGTGCCCACAGCAGCTGTTATTTCAAGGCTGGCAAGGAGTGGTTAGGCCTGTATTGCCCGCCTGTGTCTTTTGACTAAGGTGTGTAGGCTAGGAATGCGTATAGGTTCGTCTCTTTGGACGATAGTTATATCAGGGAGTAATAAGGCAAGAACACAGCCAACGATCCAATTCGCTGGAAGCATGGGGAAGGCCGAGTTTCCTCCACACATAAAAACTGTGCTATTGTGGGGACAAAGAGATGGGGTGGGTGAGGAATACTTTTATACTGTTGAGCAATTCCCAAAGGAAGAAACTCCAACATTAATATCATAGGTATTATTCTGCATCGTGCCTAAAAGACATAATGTAAAAGTGCCAATAGGCTGTACTTTAAAAGGAAATCTGTGTTGGCATGTATTATCATTGTCTATGATAGAATTAACAGGAATTGCCATAGGCATGATTGACCCTGTTGTCATGCAGAGCCAGCAATCACCAGCAAGGGTGGGGTTGGAATTATTAAGCAATGAGAAGGTAGTTTCCAAAATATCTAATGTATTGTTATCTAAACCTGGGTGCTGTGATTTAGGCTACATTAAGGGATGATATGTGAGCTCAGGGATTTGGGGTTTCAAAAGTTTGATTATCTGAGGATGCTTGACAGCATCAGTGGGTCCTCCACCATCAGAGTCCCCTGTAGAGGCCTTAATGGGCCAGCAGGAAGGTTTACCCACAGTGCCTTGGCACCCAGCTGACTGTAGCTTGGTGTATTTGCTTTCTCCTCCCCGGTCAAAAAGAACGGGGGGATAATGAATAGTGGTCCCCCCTGCTGCATGAGTTTTAGTTAGGGAGGCTTCAAAAAATTGTTCTCCCTGCTTGTTAACACAAATTGAGGCTGTGCATAAAAAGAGACATGTATCCCTTGGGTATGCATACAAGTTGCAGAACAATTTTGGAGAGCTTTACTTGTACTAGGAGGAATATTCTTTGGATTCTTAAAACATACCCATTTAGGCTGATGAAATCCTCAGAGTTCATGGTCAACCTCGACACGGAGGTAAGCCACCTTAGTCATGCCGTCAGCAGTCTCTGTCCAACTAGTGGGACCCTGAGTTCAAGATCCTCCCTTGCATTCACAGGGGGGGCCAAAAAGGTACTCCATAATGTTGGAAGGTGGAGGGCCAAGGCCTCCATGTACAAACCTGTTCATCAGAAGTGCCTTAAGTAGGATCTTCACACAGATTGTTGGCTGCATCTGAATAAGGAAAATTTATCCTCAGGGGGAGTGCCTCCATCCCTGTGTTGAGGTAAGTCATTAACCTGTTTAATCAGTCGTTCTCGTTATCATCTTAGGGCTGCTTTCTCTTGGTCCCAAACACAAGCTAAGCCTCCTCCCCAGATGAGAACAGGATGTGGGCCTTTCCATTTATTTGTAAGGGGAATGCATCACATAACAGGTGGGCGAACAGAATTGGACGAGGGATGCCAGTGTCTGTCTGCGGCTGAATGCCTTCACTGTCTAGGGTAAGAAAAACAAGGGCAAATAATGAATGTTAAGGCGATGCCTGGGACTGGTAAATACAAGAGCAGAAGCCTTAAGGCAGGTTAGCCAAGTCTTTAAGGTAATGTGGGCACGTTCCACAATGCCTTGGCCCTGATGCTTGTATGGAATTCCAGTAGTATGACAAATTTTCAAGGTAGCATTAAACTGTTTAAACTTGGCACTAGTAAATGCAGGACAATTCTCTGTTTTAATATGTATTGGTTTACCCATTACAGAAAAGGCTGAAACAAGATGAGATAGGACATCTTTGGTAGCCTCTCCAGAATGTGGTGATGCAAAAATAAAGCCAGTGAAGGTATCAAAGAAACGTGTATAATTGGTTTTTCCAAATTCAGGAAAATGAGTAACATCTATTTGCCAAAACTGATTGGTCAGTAATTCTCGGGGGTTAACTCCCAAGTGTTGAATGGGGAGGGAGACATCGCAAACAGCGCATGCTTTTACTATTTCTCAGCCTATTGCCTGGTAATTTTACAAAGCAATTGAAGGCTCTGGGAATTTAGATGGTGAAGATTGTGTAACTCCGTGGCCTTTTGAATGGAGCCAACAGAAATTGGAAAGATGGAACGAGTTGCTGCATCAGCTTGGGCATTACCTTGTGTTAGAGGGCTGGGAAGATCAGAGTGTGCCCTGATGTGTCCTAAGAAAAATGGGTGTTGTCTGGTCTGAATTAGCTGCCAAAGCTGGTGAAACAGAAAGGCTGCATTGGAAGAAGCCTTAATGATGTGTGAAATCTCCAGCAGGGGCACAGAATGAGCAATGTAGGAACTGTCTTTATAAATATTAACAGGATTATCAAAAAATGTTATAAAAAACTTGTGTTATGGCAAACAATTTCACAAACTGTGCTGACTGATAGACAGTATCAAAGGTGGTAGGCTGGTTATTGACAACAAAGACCATTACTGGAACCGTCTGTAAAGACAGTAAGGGCTTGAGGAATGGGAGCTATTTGAGTAATTTTGGGAAAAATAAATTGATGTAACTGGACAAAAATGTAAAAGGGGGTAATTGGGGAGGTGGTTATAAAATGTTCCCAAAAAGCCTGATAGGGCAATACCCCATTCACTCGCTGTCTGTAGTAAAAATTGGGTTTGGTCCTTAGTATATGTAATTAAAATATTATCAGGGTCTTTGCCAAAATGTTGTCGAGAAAGCAAATGACCTTTAATAATTATCAAAGCTACCTGAGCAAGATAAACAGTAATAACCTTGGAGGATGTGGTGGGTAAATGGACCAAAAGCAAGGTGCAGCCTTTATTTTTAAAATGTGGATCTTGCTTCCAAAATATTCCTGTGGGTGTATAAGGAGTGTGTAAAATAACCAGAACCCGAGGATGGTTATAAGAAATTTGTGTAACAAACTGTTGGGCAATGGCTTCTGTGACTTGGTTTAATGCCTGTTATGCCCCGGGAGTAAGCTTTTGAGGGGAGGAGGGGTGGGAATCACCTCTCAAAATATCATTAAGGGGCAAAAGTACACAAGTGGGTAATTTTAAATATGTTCTTAGCCATTGAATATCCCTCAGTAATTTTTGAAAATCATTAAGGGTGTGAAGATGGTCCACACGTAGTTGTATCTTAAGAATTTGGATCTGATTATCTTGAAGTTTAAGGCCCAAATAGGTATAACGGTCCTGTGTTTGAACCTTATCAGGAGCTATCTATAGTCCCAAGGTAGTGAGGATTATGTAAAGGTCTAAGTAACAATTATTAAGGTAATGAGTATGAGGTGCAGCAATTGACAAATCATCCATATAATGTAAAATATAAATTTGTGGCCATCATTCTCTCACAGGGTCTACTGCTTGAGCAACGGATTTTTGGAAAAGATTAGGGCTGTTGGCCATACCTTGGGAAAGAACCGTTCTTTAAAATCTCTGCATAGGACCCTGAAAATTAATGCAAGGGAGACTAAAGGCAAAATAGGGTCTATCCTCAGGATGTAAAGGAATGGTAAAAAAGCAAACTTTTAAGTCAATAACCATTTTACAATAGTTTTTGGGAATAGCCACTGGTGTGCGAATGCCTGTCTGTAGTGCTCCCATCGGGTGCATAACTTTATTAATGACACACATATATTGTAAAAGGCACCACCTGCCTGATTTTTTCTTGATAACAACAATAGGAGTATTCAATGGTGAGGTTTAGGGCTCTACATGGCCGGCTGCCAGCTATTCCTGCTCTAACATGGAGGCAGCCTCCAAATTTTTTTGGGTAAGGGGCCACTGATTCACCCACACCAGCGTCTGAGTTTCCCACATAATTATAACTCCATGGGGTACAGGAGGGTCAGGGACCGAGACTAAAATCCGAATACCCAAGTCCACATGTATTTGTTTTTTGTATGGGTTTTATAGGCTCAACCAGTCCTTGTCTCAGTCTCCCAAGGCCTGTACCAGGGACAAAATTCATACAAAGCATTTGATGAGTCACCATGGAATTGGGACTGGCAAGAGTAACTTCCATTTGACTCAAAATACCTCGGCCCCGTAGGTTAACAGGGAGGTCAGGAATAAGGAAATGAGTGACAGTTCCCTTATTACCCTCTTTATCAGTCCAGCTAAGAGCCCTAGCGCTGACCAGAGGATATTTTGACTGTCCTATCCCTTTAAGGTCAGTCAAGGATGGGGTGAGGGGCCAACCTGATGGCCAGTATTTTTGAGAAATAATTGTGGCATCAGCTCCAGTATCTAGAATTCCTTGGAATTCCTTTCCTTCAATAAGTAAGGAAAGGGTGGGTCTATTGTGAGAAATGGGTTGAACCCAATATACATCAGAGAAGCCCAGGAGGCAGTCCCTCGCGGTAGGTTTTGATGGTGGAAGTGCCTCCTTAATCTAATGGAAGGAGTATTAATTGTGCAAGTCTTGTTCCTGCGGGGATGGCCACAACGCCAATAATAGCTGTGGCCAGTTTTTTTTTATTTCTCCAGTGAAATCATTATCATTACTGCCAGGGTAGACCTGAACACCTTGTAAGGTAGTAGAGGCTCTTTCAAGAATAAGGGCACATGTATGAGATGGAGGGAGACGCATAATTCCAGTGGATTTTATCTGGGACCCTTGCATTAAGTCTAATATTGTATTGGTGGCGGCACAGAGGTCCAATCCTGTGCTGCCTGGGGTGACTAGTGGGAGGGAGGCAATTGTGGAGAAAGATTTTGAGGTAGGTTGGGAGTTTGGGAGGGAACAAATATTATTGCCCCTGGGTTTTTCCTGGGGGATGTCGTGGCCAGGGGCTGGCCCTGCAGGGAGTTTCCCGAGAAGCAGGAAGAAATAGGCTCTCTGAGGCATTTGTCTTAGATCTACACTCACTGGCCCAGTGATGACCTTTACCACATCTAGGGCAAATGGTAGCTGGGGGCTGTTTAGCCCCAGTTTGAGGAGATGCTATTTCTAGGCTCTGTTTGCCTGTCGGACACTCAGGTGCAAAATGGCCAGGTTGTTTACAAATAAAGCAAGTATGTGAGCCAGGATTGTGAAAGGCCTTGTTAAAGTCGGCCCCTAGGGAGAGACTGATAGAATGGGCTGCACCCAACCCTGCACAGAGTCTAATAAAGTAAGAAAGTTTCCCTTTATCCTTATGTGGTCAAAGAACATCCTGACATGCTGGGTTGGCATTTTCAAAGGCAAGTTGTTTTACAAAGGTGTTTTCGCTTTCACTTGGTCCAAGCAAGCATTCTGCAGCTAGGTTAAGCCAGGGAACAAAGTAGGTATAAGGCTCCTCAGGCGGGCCCTTGTCGAATTTTTGCCAGGGAAGTGGTAGCTGAGGCCTTTTGAGGGAGGTGTCTCCAAGCATGAAAGCCAGCCATCTGAATCTGCACCAAAAGTCCAGACGGGAAATGTGCTTGTTTAGTTTTAGTGTCAAAAGGCGCATTGTCCACTAGCTTAACATATGTCCCGGATTTAGAGGAGGCCTTAGTTAAAATTTTTTGAGCAGTTTCCCGACAGTGCTCTTTGAAATTTGCATTCCATAACAGGAAGTCTCCGGCACTGAGTGTAGCTTGGTCTAAAAATTTCCAATCATTGGGAGTAAGCCATTGTGCGCTGTGGCTTTCTAATAAAGCCAACGTGTAGGGCACAGTGGGGCCATAGTGAGCACAAGCCTTTTAAAGTTTTTCATGAAAACGCAGGCTTAATTTTTGGTTGACTCTGGGTTCCTTCCTGCCTAGGGGTGAACTCCTCATCCTCTGAGTCCTGATCTCCTTGATCCATTTCCCCCGCTTCCTCCTCTTGATCCTCGTCTAAGTCTTTGACCTCAGGCTGGGCAGGCTTATCTACGTGACTGGTGGTGACTGGGAAGGTGAGAACAGGCCAATGGAGTAGCTTCGCCTTTTTATTAGACTGCTGTGGGCCAGCTTCCATTGACTCCGTGCCAAAGGCTAATGAATATAGCTCAGAGTCAAGGGATCTAAATTCTTTTAAAAGTTGGATCTGTTCCCGTCTATGTTGGAAGGATGCTCGCAAAGGAGCAAGGTTAGGCAAGGGAAGTGGGGAAAAAATATCTGGGGGGGCATTTGGCCCCTGAAGGGCCAGAGCACAAAAGGCAGGAGGGATATAGGAGGGAGATGGATGTGTAAGTCCTATAGCCTGTGGCAGGGTCCTGAGAGGTGGTGGGTCTTCTGAATGGTAGCGAGCTGCTTCCTTCTCCAAGGTAGCCTCCTCCCCAGGGGTCAATGTATTTTTGGGATTTAAAACTGGATAAAGGCGGTCGGTAATCATTGGAGCCTTATTCATTAGGGTGGTATTTTGAGGGGGACCAGGAAGGTTCCCAGGTTTCTGGGGAGACTGAGAAGGATGTATGTCTATACTAATGATGGGCATGCCGAGGGAGGACGAGAGGTCTTTTGCATAGTCTCTTCCCCAACCTGACAAGTTTTAAGGAACAATTGTCAAAGGGTGAACGTTTAAGAATTTCATTAGTTAAGTTCCAGTAAGAAAAGGTGGGAACAGGCACATTTTCTGGGCCAAAAGATTCATGATAATATTTTAAACAGTCTCCTACTCTAAGCCATCTTTTGCCATCAATGGTCCCTTCAAGGGGAAACCATGGACACAATTCTCCTATGTATGAAAAGAAAAATTTTAAGTCCTTTTTCTTAACACGTGCCCCCCCATGTCTTGAAGAACCCCATGAGACCTTACAAAAACAAATAATGTGACGAAACTGCTTTTCCCATGGTGGGTCACTCACCGTGCGTCATCCCCACCCTCCTCCTGGATGTGTCTCTCGGTGGTGCCTGCTGAGGCGATCGCGAGCTCCGCTTGATCAAGTCTTCCAGGAGGACAGGGTTCCCCCTCAGTCAAAGGCTCGAGCCCCAGTCTGTGGGCGTGAGATGTCCGGAGCGGCCGAACACATCAACGTGGGCAGTGAACCTAGATGAGGAGGAACGAAGGGAGAAGAGACACGAGAGATGACAGCAAGACAGGAGTTCTGATCAAGCTGCAAACTTTTATTGTTCACACAGGGGTATTTATATGCTGGATGTGGGAAAGCTCTCTTATCGGCAGTTCCTGGATGTCTTCACAAGGTGAGATAATCTCAGGATGTTTCAAGAAGACAGATGGCCGCAGGATATCTCATGGACACAGATGGCTACAGGATGTCTCCCAGACAAAATGTCTCCAGGGGGCTGTTTCTTGTGAGTGTTAGGCTATTCTTTGGAGGAGAATTCCTTCTACCCCTGAGAGTCAGTGATTCAGTATTTCGAATGGAAAATTGGAAAAAGAATCCAATGTGTATGCAAATAAGTGCTACCGAAAAAACTTCCCACTCTCATTCAGAACAATGCCTTGACATTACCTTCACCCCAAGTAAGACACAATTAGAGGAGAAAAGTTAGAAAATCTGTGAATACACATCTGGAATACAAAATGCTCAGGAGTTCACAACCTTGGAGGTGATAGAGAAGTTTCCAAAAGTAAGGGACAGGGTAAAACGCCACAAACATGGAGCTCTGCTGGCCTAAAGACTTCTTGAGAAACGGCCTCTGAGGTTGGGCACTTGAAATATATGTTGTTGTGAGGAGCTTTAGCTTCCTTTGTAGTGAGACCATCAATGCTGGGTCTGCTTCTATGTGACCTGGAGGACATGGTTTCTTATTTTCCAATGGACATAGGCAGCAGTGGTGAATTCTGTCTTTGTAGGTAAACTGTTGCCACTGGGGGCTAAGTGTCTCCCAGTGTGGACTGTGAAGACATTTAATCATCCTCCACTTTTCGTGGTGTTTCTTGGAGCTGCACTGGGCGTTTGGTATTTGCTTCACGAAATATTAGAAGTTAAACTGGGACACAGTGCTGGAGGGAGTTCTGTCACGTGTTTTGGGTAAGGGTCTTCAGGAGATGCACCAACCAGGCTTCTATCCCACATAGCTTGCCCCCTTGACCATAGCAATCTGATTCTAAACATTGCACTGAAACCTCTCCATATAACAAAATGCCTTTACATACAAGGGTCTGGGTGCTGCACCATGTCAGTCACAAACCATTTTGAAGCCAATGACTTATCCACATGACCTCACCACAGATGTTTTAACACACACCTTCACACCACTTCTGACAAATCATCAGGCTCCAAATTACTGGCATCTCTGTTCGACACCATTTTCCTGAAACACACTCAATCAAGGCACTGTCTGGTACACTCATGATTATCAATAGAACATCCAAAGGTTCTCCAGTGCCACTTGGTCATGGGAATTTCAAAAATTTAATGGTATTTATCTAGCCATTTTTCAAGGATGACGTTGGAGGCACTGTGGGTTTCAATTCACTCGGGAACCATTAAATGGAGAGGGAGCTCATTTCAATGAATGCTCTGGAGAACTCTAACAGGCAGGGATTCCCAAAGAAAGGCCAAAGGGTCCCATGAAGCCCGGCCCATTGAGGTCTACAATGTTAGGTTCATCTGTGTTTTGACTTGCAACTATGGCTGCCAAGTCTGTAAGAATAAAATCATGAGATATCCTTTCTGAGATTCCCAGTGCTGAGTGCAAAGCCAACCTGGGCCTAGACCTCAGTTTCCAAGAGCGACTCTCATGTGTGCCATCCTGAAATCCCAACACAATTCATGGCAATACTTCTTTGAGTTCAGTTCCAGAACTCAGTCTTTAAGGTGAATCACACCAGTTTTCAAGCCCAAGTGGGCCCAGTCATCTCTTCAACCGCCACACAAATGACAACAATTAAAACCAAAACACTTCCACATGACCCTCATCTTCTTCCACATAGACACTCATCATAACCTCTGGCTGTAGGATTCCATTAGGAGTGGAGCCAAAGACAGTTTCCAAATAAGCTCCCTTGCCCCCATTTGCCTAACATCAGTGTGGCCAGGGCACCCTTCATGTGAACCAGGAGTGATCAAAGAGGCCTGCCTTTAATACTGCTCTGATTCTCCATTTTTGAGGCCTACTGACTCTGGGGTTTAGATTATTTATGTTAACTGGAGTCATGAGAAAACCCAAGCACCAATGGTCTAGAGACTGCAGGGATTTGTAGAACTTCTTTCACCCAAAGTACCCTAATCTCAATGATGGAGGTCATGAACCTTACAGAGGAGGGAGAGAGACTTCATCCACAATGAGTGCTCCTTAGGCTCTTTTGGTTTTGGATGCACACATGGGATTTTTCTATAGATCCATCTGGTGGTGAGAATCTAAGCCACAGGCTCACACAGGGCCAAGAGGCTGATTTACACACATCCCTTTCCAAAGCAATTAAGCAAAGAGCCACAGGTGATGCCCATTAATTTCCATTTGCAAACTGTTTTCTTCAGGCTTCAAAAAGGGGTGGCCTGAGGCAAAGACCTTTCTGACATTCAGGGCAACAGAAGAATAGGTAAACAAATGCCCCAAAGCAGGCTTTCTCTACTGAGACTTTCCTGGTCACACTGATATTTGAGTTTCCTGAGATGCTCCCAATTCCCTTCAGCTATCCAGTACATGGCCATGTCACAGAGCTTGGAGGTGGTACATATTTTTTACACAAAACCATGAGTCTATTCTTGAGATTGGCTAGAATTCAGGAAGAATACTGGAACTTAGGAAGGTAGTAGGTGTTTCCCATCCATAAGGCAAGACACAGACCATTCATAAATTTGGCAGGATGAATGCTGGGAAGCTTTCTACTAGACAGGACACATCTATTGATGCATTCTCTTTTCTAATGTCTACAACCACAGACAAAGTGGGATACACAGACATAGAAAAACTCGCCTTGTCAAAAGACTTACTAGAAAAAATTCACAGAAAACCAAACAATCCAACTTTCCTACTTATTCTCAGAACATGATACAAAATCACAAACCCACACACACACCCACACCAACACAGACCCCCAAGTAGGTCTGTGAGTATCCGGAGTGTCCTCTGAATTGTTGGTCATAATATATTACCCCATAATGGGCTGTCCTGTTTCAGATCTGGTCTCTGTGGCCAACTCCGTTATGCTGTCAGGAGCCAGCGGTGAGCCACTACCTCTTTCTCAGGAAAGGCCCCTCTTCAGACCTTCCTGGGATTTTGCCATCCTCACATCAATAGGTACCTAGAAAGACTGACTCTGTCCTTGGTAAACCCAAACAAGTTTGACCACTGGGACTCGGACTTTGACTGGCTCTGGGTGCCTTGCTTTCTGGATCCCAAGTTCAGAGAGTTCCATCACCAAGGAAGTGAGGTGAGGTCACTTTCTTCAGGAACTGAATGATTTCATTACCTTGGCAACCACTTTGTCGTAAGAGTTGCTTCCAAGGGTCCCATGAGATGGAGGCTGCACCTACTTCCTGTAACATTTTAACAAGTTAGAATGGTATATTAACCATTGGCAACTGTTAACAGCTCTCCACACAGGGCTGGTTTGGTCCATCTTCTCTACATTAAGAAGAGAGAGGCTGATTCAGACACATCCTTTCATCCTTACCGGGTTGTTTGCCATGGAAGATGACTTTTGCTCTCTCAGGTTCTTCATAACTACCTACATCTTCTCAAGGGATTATTTCTGCATGGAATTTTGAAGTTCTCAGCTGGTTGAAGATCCCCTACCTTCCTGTATTGTAATACCACCTCTGTCCCTGCTCTTCTGTAAAGTGAGATTGAGGGATCAGTGTATGGTTAGGGTTAATAGCATGTTCGATTTGGGTTAGGAATCATTCTGGTTTATGAATAATGGTATTGGGAACCTGTGATATTTATAAAAATATAGATGTGAAATGTATGTATGAGAACAGAGATATAGGAAAGATTTGAAGCCCAGAAAGGCATTGGACCATTGATTGGTATACTTAGCTTGAATTTTGTTCTGCACCGAGGTCTCAGATAAATCGATATACAAAGGCATAGGACCGTGTACCTCAGATGATTGAATGTAGAAGTGAACATCCAGTCAAAAAGAGATAGTCCGTACAATGAGGAAGATACTCAGTATGTTTAGGAAGAATAGTGAGTCTAGGAGTTGGACCAAAAGTACTTTAGCAATAGGTTTTCAGTTAGAGAGTGAATGTAAATGTCAGCACATTTGAAGAGACAGTCACAATGATGAACTCTGGAAAATATGTAGAAAAGCAGCTATCAATAGGAAACTTAGGAAATCAGGCAAAGTATAAAGTGTGTGATAGGATTAGATATTTTCAACAGGTTTGATTTTGAATATATAATCTTAGGAAGAAACTAATATGTAGTCACCAATAGTATTGACATTTGAAAGCATTAGGCAACCTGGACATGGATGTTTTTAGTAATCCATGCTCACTTTCCATTTAGGCTTTGGTACAATCATAAGTGTGACCTTTGCATTTTGTGTATAGAATACTACTGTGGTAAAATGTATATGTAGATCAGGTGACATTAGTATTTCTTCCACCATTACTGGCAGCAATATTCTGGAAACTTATACATTAGTAGTGGGGATACAAACAGGTGTACCCTGTGTTGATGATTATAGAGATGATGCATGAATAGCCCATATTGTGAATAAAGTATATAACTGGTTCCAACTTTAAATAATGCATTGAATTTACATCTGAAAATATATAGGAAATCTTATATTGATATATATACATTCATTCCAACCAGTTATATATCTAATCGTAATATTAGGGTTACAGTTTATCATGAAGAGTGTGTGGGTTTTGCTCCAAAAATGATTATGAAATCGAAAATTATGTGTTTAGAAAGAAGTCTAGTGAAAGGACCCGTCAAGAAACATGGAGGAATACATGTGTTCTGAAGTAGGAAGTAATTGAAAGTGAACCAAATGCCTATAAATTTGTGAACTTGTGGATGAAAAAATATATACTATGATGTCCCAAAACTGAAGAAATTGTAATGTACCAGTGTTGAATGAAAATGAACTTCAAAATACACATCATGTCCCATAGGAATCTAATTGCATTGTTGTTAATCTGGGACAGTTACTGTAGAAATATTAGGATTTGTAAGCACCATTTATTGAAGTTAGTTTTCAGTAGTAGGAAACCAATATGTATTTCAGGTGGTTGAGTATTTCTGAGAATAATCTTGTGAAATGTTGTTTATAAATACACATGCAGGAACATGAAAGAATTTAGGGAGTGTATATAAGAAACATATATTTCATATTTTGGAAATTCTGGAGAATATATATATATATATATATATATATATATATATATATATATATATATATATATATATACACACACACACACACACACACACATTAAAATGTAGCAATATATATGCCAATCGAAATTCATCATGAAATATAATTCATCCACATATCCAAAAATATTCATTTTATTGAACATGGATTTATGTATAAGGTTTTTCACTAGGAAGCTCACCCATAGGTTTAATTTTCAGTTCCATCAGTATTTACGGGGAGTCATCTCTTCTCACAATTTTTATATTCCAAAGTCAGTGAGCTCAGAAGAATGTATGTGTAATACCAGGTAGGTTACTATATATGCATAAAAAATACATGTGCTGAATAGGCTACAGAAAAAGGGAGACCGGAATTTACATATATCGTAACTTTAAAAACTAATGGAGAGGGGCTGGGGATGTGGCTCAAGTGGTAGCGCGCTCGCCTGGCATGTGTGCGGCCCGGGTTCGATTCTCAGCACCATGTACAAAGACGTTGTGTCCGCAGATAACTAAAAAATAAATATTAAAAAATTCTCTCTCTCTCTCTCTCTCTCTCTCTCTCTCTCTCTCTCTCTCTCCTCCTCCTCTCTCACTCTCTTAAAAAATTTAAAGAAAAAACTAATGGAGAAATACTACATTGAAAATTTGACTAGATTTATAGCACATACTCTTGATAAGGCAGAAGGCAAATCCAAGTATACACCATGCTTCCTATGAAAGTCCTGTATTTCTATTCAGTTATGCTTCTTTTAGGATTAGTAGTCAGAGTCTAGTAGGGTATGGGTTAGTGTTAGCGATTCAGTATTTCAAATGGAAAATAGGAAAATGAATCTAATGTGTATGCAAACATGTGCTACACAAAAATCTTCCCACTCTCATCCAGAACAATGCCTTGACATAACCATCGCTTCAAGTAAGACACAATTAGAGGACAGGAGTTAGAAAATCTGTGAATACATATGTGGAATGGAAAATGATCAGGAGTTCACAACACTGGAGGTGGTACAACAGTTTCCAAAAGAAAGGGAGAGGGTAAACACTCCACAAACATGGAGCTCTGCTGGCCTAAAGACTTCTTGAGAAACTTCTTCTGAGGTTGGGCACATGAAATATATGTAATTGTCAGGAGATTTAGCTTCGTTTGTAGTGACACCATCAAATCTGGGTATGCATCTATGTGACCAAGACGACATGGTTCCTTATTTTCTAATGAACAAGAGGCAGCAGTTCTGAATTCTCTCTTTGTATGTAAACTGTGGCCACTGGGTGCTAAGTGTCTCCCCCTGTGGTCTGTGAAGCCATTTGGTCATTCTCCACTTTTCATGGTGTTTCTTACTGCTGCACTGTGAGTTTGGTATTGGCTTCACGAAATACAAGGAGTTCAACTGGGACACAATGCTAGAGAAAGTTCTGTCACGTGTCGTTGGCCAGGGTCTTCAAGAGAATGTATAAACCAGACTTATGTCCCACCTGATTCTGAACATTTCCTTGAAACCCCTCCATATAAAAATTGCCTTTACATATAAGGGTCTGCTGCCTGCACCATGTTAGTCACAAGGTTTTTGGAAGCCAATGGCAGATCCAGGTGGTCTTTCCAAAAACATTTATTTACACACCTACAGTCCACTGCTCTACGTCCACTACTCAGCAGGCTCCAACTTACTGGCATCTCTGTTCTACACTATTTTCACGAAACCCAGTCAATCAAGGCACTATTTCGTACACTCATGATCAGCAACAGGACATCCAAAGGTCTCCTCTGCCACCTGGTCCTGGGAATTTCAAAAATTTTTGTTCATGGTATTTATCTAGCCATTTTTCAAGGATGAAGTCGGAGGCACTGTGTGCTTCAATTCATTCAGGAACCATTAAATGGTGAGGAAGCTAATTTCAATAAAAGCTCTGGAGAACTCTCATAGGCAAGGCTTCCCAAAGAGTGGCCAAAAGGTCACATGAATCCATGCCCAATGAGAACTACTATGTGAGATCCATGTGTGTTCTGACTCTCAACTATGGCTGCCAAATTATTAAGAAAAACAAAACGTCATATCTTGGCTGAGATTCTTAGTGGTCTATGCAAAGCCACCCTGGACCTATATCTCAGTTTCCAAGGGCGACTATCATGCGTGGGCTCTTAAATACCAACACAATTCATGGAAATACTTCTCTGAGGTCAGTTCCAGAACTCAGTCTCTAAGGGGAATCACAGCAGAGTTCAAGCCCAGGTGGACCCAGTCATCTCTACCAACCACCAAACAAATGACCACAAATGAAATCAAAACACACCCACATGGCCCTCATGGCCCCCGAAATTGCCTGTCCTGTTTCAGATCTGGTTTCCTTGGCCAACTCTGTAAAGTTGTCAGGAGGCAGCGGTGATCCACTACCTGCTTTCTCATGAAAGGCCCCTCTTCAGAGCTTTCCTGGTATTTGGCCATCCTCACATCTGTAGGTACCAAGATAGTCTGACTCTGTCCTTGGTAAATCCAAACAAGTGACACCACTACGAGTGGGACTGGGACTGGGTCTGTGTGCCTGGCTTCCTGCATTCCAAGTTTTATCACCAAGGAAGTGATGTGAGGTCACTTCCTTCAGGAACTGAATGATGTCACTGCCTTGGCAACCACTTTGTCCTAACAGTTGCTTCAAAGGGTCACATGAGATGGAGGCTTTCCCTATTTCCTGTGACACTTTCACAAATTAGAATGGTATATCAACCATAGGCAACTGGCAACAGCTCTCCACACAGTCCTGATTTGGTCCATCTTCTCTACATTAAGAAGAGAGAGGCTGATGAAGACACAACCCTTCATCCTGACCAGGTTGTTTGCCATGGAAGATGACTTTTGTTCTCTCAGGTCCTTCATAGATTCTTAAGTCTTCTCTAGGGATTACTTCTGCATGGACCTTTGAGGTTCTCAGCAGGTAGAAGATCCCCCACATTCCAGTATTATAAGACCAACTCTGTCCCTGCTCGTCTGTAAAGTAAGACTGAGGGAACACTGTATGGTTAGGGTTAATAACAGGTTCAATTTGGGTTAGGAATCATTTTGCTGGATATATAATCGTATTGACAACCTGCGATATTTATAAGAATATAGAGGTGAAATGTATGTACGAAAACAGAAATCTAAGTAAGATTGGAAGCCCAGAAGGAAATTTGGCCCTTGATTGTGATACTTAGCATTGAATTACGTTCTGCACAGATGTCTCAGATAAATGTATATACAATGGCATCGGACCTTGTACCTTGGTTGATTGAATGTGGAAGAGAACATCCAGTCAAAAAGGGATAGTCGGTAGGATTAGGAAGATAGTAGGTAGGTTTAGAAACAACAGTGAGTATAGGATTTGGACAAAAAGTTTTTTTGCAATTGGTTTTCAATAAGAGAGTGAATGTAAATGTCAGCACATGTGAAGAGTCAGTCACAATGATTAACTGGTGAATATATGTAAGAAAGCAGATATCAATAGAGACATTAAGAAATCAGGCAAAGTATAAAGTGAGGGATAGGATTAGACATTTTCAACAGGCTTGAGGTTGAATATTTAATCTTAGGAAGAAACAAATATATAGTCACCAATAGGATTTACATTTGAGAGCATTAGGCAACCTGGACATGGATATTTTTAGTAATCCATGGTCAATTTCCTTTTAGACTTTGGTACAATCATAAGAGTGACATTTGCTTTCTGTGTCCAGAATATAACTGTGATAAAATGTATATGTTGATCAGGTGACATGAGCATTTCTTCAACCGTTACTGGGAGCAATATTTTGAAGACCTATAAATTCGTCTTGGGGGAACAAAGAGGTGTACCCTGTGTCAAATAATATAGAAATAATGTATGAATAGACCACACTGTGAATGAATAATATAACTGGTTCCAACTTAAAATAGTGGATTGATGTGATATCTGAAAATATACAGGAAATCTAAAATTGATATACATACATTCATTACAACCAGTTGTATATCAAACGGTAATATTAGGTTTATGGTTTATCATGAAGAGTGTCTGAGTTTTGCTTCAAAAATGATTATGGAAATCGAAAATAATGTGTTTGGAAAGAAGTCTCATGAAAAGACCAGTCAAGAACCCTGGAGGAATATATGTGTTCTGAAGCAGGAGGTGATTGAAATTGAAACAAATGCCTATCATTTTGTGAACTTATGGATGAAATATATATCCTATGATGTGTATAAACTGAAGAAATAGTAATGTACTACTGTTTAATAAAGATGAACCGCAAAACACACATCATGTCCCATAGGAAACTGCTTGCATTGATGTTAAACTAGGTTTTACTGTAGACACATTAGGATTTATATGCACCATTCACTGATGTTAGTTTTCAGTACTAGGAAATAAATATGAATTTCAGGTGGATGGATATTTCTGAGAATAATCTTGTAAAAAGTTGATTATAAATCCACATACATGAATATGAATGATTTTAATGAATGTATAATAAGACTCATATATTTCATATTTTGAAAAATTTGGATAGTATATATATATATATATATATATATATATATATATATATATACACACACACACACACACACACACACACAGACATTAAAAACTAGCAATATATATGTCAACCGAAATTCATCATGAAATATATATCATCCACAGATGCAAAAATATTTATTTCACTCAAAATGGATTTATGTATAATGTTGTTCTACTAGGAAGCTCACCCATAGGTTTAATTTTTAGTTCCAACAGCATTTAGGAGGAGTGACCTCTTCTCATAACTTGTATCTGCCTAGTCAGCCACCTCACAAGAATGTACATGTGATAACAGGTAGGATTCTATATCTGCATATAAAAATACATGTGCTGAATAGTCTACAGAGAAAGGAGACAGGAACTTGTTGAGAGCCATATCTGAAGGGTCCTAGCAAACTTCCAGCTCCCAGCAAATTTCCAGCTGCCAAATTATTATTGGCTCACAGCGGCCGCACAACATCTAGCTGATTGTCTCCTCTGTGGTGATGCTCATTGGAGATGGTCATTGAGGTGTTTCCCCAATCTTTCAGACTGCCAGCTGATGATTGGCTCACAGTGGCCCCAGCAACATCTAGCTGATTGGCTCCTCTGTGGTGATGCTCATTGGGCTACTTCCCTGCCCTTTCAGACCACGTAGCTGTTTATTGAGGGGCTTTTTTGGCTCCACCCATGTGATCCAGCCAATGGGCCTCAAGAGCAAGAGAATTGTGGGAGGTGGAGCGGCCTGTGGGTGTGACAGAGACTTTACAAGGAAGCCAGTGGTGGCAGTTGGTCTCTGAGGGTTTTTCCTGAGGAGCTGTTTTGTTTGGCATGTGTGGTTCTAAAAATAAAGTTCATTTCTTTTGACAAGTGGCTCCTGATTAGTGCCCAGCCAGATTGCAGCATTTGGTGGCTCGCACGCAGAGCAACTGAGGGTAAGTGATAAGGTAAACTGCTCACCCCTGAGGGCAGGACGAGAGTGTGGGTAGCAATTTTAAGATACCTCTCTTGTTTTACTTCACTTTTGTACTAAGTTTTCTGTCCATGGAGATGAGTGAGATGGAAGAAAAAACCCTCACATCTGAAAAAAAAATTATTAACCTCTAAGGAACAGATAGGGAGAAAGGACGAATGCAAATATCAGGAGGATAGAAAGGCTATAATGACTTTTTGTTGTTCCCTTTTTATATCATTCTGTCTTGGTTTTGTTTGGCATCATCTTGTTGGGTTGTATTATACTAGAAATACGGGATCAGAAATTAGTGAAAAACAAACTGGAAGAGTGTTAAGTAAATTGTTAGAGGAAGGAGGCATCTCAGTAAAATCAAGAACAGTCAGGGCATAGGTTGATACAATACAAAAATGTAGCCCATGGCCTTTTAAGGAGGAGTTGTTAAGTATATCACAATGGAACCATCATGGTGAAGATGTAAAAGGAGGAGAAAAGAACAGCCCAGGGACTCTGCCAGTTGGCACATTGCCATTGTGAACATTCGTATCTGGTTTGCTAAGTCCAAATCCTTCACTTCAGACAAAGACAGAGGAACAAAGCTTAGAGCATAAAAAGTCATCAGGGACAAAGTTACAAAAAGAGACTGCTACTAACAACTTTGTATCACCAGAGGGCGTAAGTTTCCAACCAACAGCGCCACCTCTACAGGAGACTGTTACTAACAACTTTCAATCAACAGAGGATGTAAATGTCCAACTAACATGGCCACCTCCATATGCTGGGAGGCCCCCAACCCCCACAGTTGATAGTTCAGATCCTGAGACAGGATCTCAAATATTTACATGCCCTGTATTTGAGGTAGGAGGGCAGTGAATTCACCATGCTTTAAATTCCAAAATAGTGAAGCAGCTAAAAGAGGCTGTAACAACCTAAGGTCCTCAACCACCCTTCATTGTAAGCTTGGTCGAATCCATTAACAACTTGAATATGACGCCAGCAGATTGGGCTAATATGTGTAAAGCTGTGCTAAATGGAGGACAATACCTGTTATGGAAGGTTGCCAATGAGGAATTTTGCAAGGAGACGGCTAGGCGAAATGCAGAAGCTGGTTATCCTCAGAGAAATCTAGATATGTTGTTAGGAAAGGGACCTTATGAGGATCAGCAGCAACAAATTGCATATGATCATGGCATATACGCACAAATTGCTGCAGAGGCAGTTAGGGCATGGAAGACTTTACAAGGGCATGGAGGTTTATAAGGTCAATTATTTAAGGTAATACAAGGAGCTAATGAATCTTACGCTGAATTTGTAAATAGGCTTATTCAAACAGCTACCATAGTTTTTGGGAATTCAGATCAAGCAATGCCATTAATAAATCAACTGGCTTATGACCAAGCGAATCGTTGGTGCAGAGATATCATTAGACGATGCAAACATGAAGATTTAAAAACATATATTAAATTATGTAGAGACATTAATGAATAAGAGAAAGTAGTGCCTGCTACAGTAAAACAGGCTTCAGATGCCAGAGACATCAATGAACAAGGACAAATTGTGGCAGCTGCAGTAAAACAGGCTTTAGATGCCAGGCCACGAACATGCTAAAATTGTGAACAAACAGGACATTTTTAAAGGAATTGACCCATAGGAAGAGGGTTTAAAAAAACTAGGTATCAAAGGAGTAGAATACCAGGTATTTTCCCACGATGCCATAGAAGGAGACATTGGGCTAATGAATGCTGTTCTCAAACCACCATAGAGGGTAATTCAATATCAAAAAACACACAAAGACCAGGTGTTTATCCATGATATCATGGAGAAAGGCATCGGGCTCCATTGCCAAAATATGGATAGGGGGTCTAAATGCTCTGGGTCCCAAAACCTCAAATATACGGAGCATTGAGGAACACAGCAACACCATCACAGTAGTGCCCAGGACACATTGTCCATCAGATCCCTCATCAGACAAATCAGAGAGAGTGCAGAGTTGGACATCTGCACCTCCGCCAGATCAGTACTAACTCTAGAGATGGGGGTTCAAATCATTCCCACAGGGGTGAAAGGACCTCTTCTCAAAGGAACAGTAGGCTTATTATTGGGACGCAGCTCTTCTAATCTATAAGGACTTATGATAAGTCCTTGGGTAATTGATCTCTATTATGAAGGTGAAATAAAATTTATAGCCAGTTCTCCAAAAGATATATCAGTAATATAACCAGGAGATAGAATAGCACAGTTACAAATAATATCGAGCCTACATGATAACATTTCCAGTCGTGCTGTAGAAAGAGGTTCCAAGGGATTAGGCTCCACAGGTGTAGATTTGGCTATTCTTTCTTTAAATTTAGATTCTCGCACCATACAAAAACTAAATATTCAAGGACATGAATTTAATGAGCTACTGGATACAGGTGCAGAACTTAGCATCATCTCTCATCAAGAATGGCCAAATCATTGGCCATTACAACAAGCCACTCAAACCCTTCGAGACCTATGGGTGGCGACTAATCCCCATAAACATGCAATGGTATTAGATTGGAAGGATCCTGAAGGATGTGAAGGAACTATACAGCCATACGTATTGTTTCGTCTTCCCATAAATTTATGGGGACGAGATGTCCTAGATCAATTAGGTTTGACACTAACAAATAACATCAACCAAAATGCACCCACTATTATTGGTAGACAAGGTTTTAGGAAAGGAAAAAGATTAAATAAACAAGAACAAGTTATAGCAGCACCAATACAAATAGACCAAGGAACAGACAGACATGGGTTGGATTTTCAGAAAGGGCCACTGAGACAATAAAAATTACTTGGAAATCAGAAAGACTAGTATGGGTTCCTCAGTGGACGCTGACTAAAGAAAAGATACAAGCAGCCCATGACCTGGTCAAACAACAATTAGCGGAAAGACATATACAACCTTCTGTATCTCCCCATAATACTCTCATTTTTGTTATCAAAAAGAAATCTGGTAAATGGAGATTATTGCAAGATTTAAGAACCATTAATAATGAGATGGTTATTACGGGACCTGCTCAATCGGCGATTCCTCAATTGTCTGCTTTGCCAAAAACTTAGTATGTTTTAGTTATACATATTAAAGATTGTTTTTTTTTTCATTTCCAATTCATCCTGAGTATAGTCCCCGTTTTGCATTTACTATCCCTGCACTGAATCATGAAGGTCCTAATCAGAGGTAAGAGTAAAAAGTACTCTCTCAAGGGATGGCTAACAGCCCAACTATGTGTCAAATTTATGTTAACAAAGTAATCCAGCCACTCTGAAATCAAAATCCTGAACTTAAATATTTCACTATATGGATGATGTATTACTAGCACACAAAGGTAAAAACCCATTGCTAGAACGTTATGCCACACTTACAAGCTTATTAAAAAATTATAATCTAGAGATAGCAATTGATAAAGTACAATAAAATTTCCAATTAATTATTTAGGAGTTCTATTATCCTCAACCATGGTCAGTCCACCAAAAATTCAAATACGAGTGGATCAACTCAAAAAAATTAATGACTTTCAAAAGTTATTACAAGATATAAATTGGATAAGGCCTTATCTAGTATAGAAACAGTAGAGTTGGGACCTTTATTTGATATCCTAAAAGGTCCATCAGATCTAACTTCACCCAGAATGTAAACTCCTGAAGCAACAAAGGCATTAAAAATCATTGAAACATATATGGCAAATATGCATTTGGATACAGTTGATATAATTTTGCCTTTATTATTTATTGTACTACCAACAAAAAATATTCCTACAGGAGTATTTTAGCAAGAAGGTCCATTATTATGGATACATTTATCTTATTCTTCTAACACTATTATTACTAGGTATTCTGAGGCTGAGGGAAAATTAATACTCATAGGAATAAAAGCAGCAAAGGGAGTGTTTGAAATTTCTCCCAATAAAATTATTACTCCATATACTATGAATCAAATTGATGAATTAGCTAATGAGTTAAATACTTGGGAAATAATTATGTGTAAATCTAAAGTTTCATTTGATAACCACTTACCATCTAATCTTGTATTGTCTTTTTGGTCATCGCATCCTGTAATTTTTCCAAAAATGACAAGAAAACACCTATCATGAATGTTCCAAATATATTCACTGATGGGTCAAATAATGGTACAGCAGCAATAGTTACACCTGATCAAACTATTACATTTTTAGTACACAAACAATCAGTTCAAAAGGTAGAGATTAATGCAGTATTACAAATTTTGTGATGTTTAAAGATTCTGTATTTAATTTATATTCCGATAGTCAGTATATAGTTAATGCTATAGTATCCCTTGAAGATGCTGGTAGGATTTCCCCTTCCTCTACTGTTTTTTCTTTGCTTTCCACTATAAAAAATCTAATCTTGGACAGAAAAGATCCATTCTTAAACGACATATCAGGGCACATACAGGATTGCCTGGAGCCCTTAGTTTGGGCAATGATTTAGCAGATAAAACAACTCATGACATACATACATATTTTCTCTACCCTAGAAGAAGCTATAAATTTTCATAAAAAGTTCCATATCAATGATAATACTTTATAAAAGAATTTTAAAATAACTAAGGAAGAAGCTAGACAAATAATAAAACAATGTCAAAATTGTGTGAAATATTTAACCACAAGTTAATCTTGGAGTCAATCCTAGAGGATTGATACCTAACCATATTTGGCAGATGGACGTCACAAACTTGCCAGAATTTGGAAAATTAAAATATTTGCATGTTAAAGTTGATAATTCTTCTGTATTTTTGATGGGCTCCTTTCATGCCGGAGAAAAAACTAAAGATGTTACAGCTCATTGCTTATAAAATTTTGCCACTGTGGGCGTTCCAAAACAGTTAAAAACAGATAATGCCCCCGGTTATACTTCTACCTCTTTTAAACAATTTTGCTCATCATTTGGAATTACTCATATAACAGGAATACCATACAATCCACAGGGACAAGGCATAGTTGAAAGAGCACATCAAACAATTAAAATGTACTTATTAAAGTAAGAAGACGAAATTGGGAAGTGGTATAAGTTCCCCAAAGACAAACTTAAAATAACCCTTTTTACTCCAAACTTTTTAAATTTGGATTCATCAGGACATAGTGCTGTGGAAAGGCATATGTGTCCAAAAAATGTGTATAAGCCCATGGTACTTTGGAAGGATATTCCAACAGGACAATGGAAACGTCCTGACCCATTTATTGCTGGAGTCGGAGGTCTTTTTGTGGGTTTCCATAGGAAGGACAGCAGCCAATCTGGATTCCAGAGAGATTAACTAAGGTCCTGACCCAGTGATTGCCTGGAGTCGGGGGTCTGTTTATGTGTTTTCACAGGGAGAACAGGAGCCGATTTAGATTCCAGAGAGATTAACTAAAGTGATTTCTATAGACCAAAATAAGATGATTTGGCTCAAATCCAATGCAGCTGATATCCAAAACTCCAGTTTGTCTATCCTTACATCTGTGACAGAACAGGAATTCTTTTTTCAAAATCTATTATTCCCCTTTCCCACATTTTGAAGTTCTATTTTGTTTTTTTGAGCTCATACAGACCTAGGTAAATGTTTTGCTGATCAGTTCTATTTTTTGACTACAGAGTTTTTAAACATTGCAATGGTGATTTCACCTGTAAAAAGTTATAAGGCCTTTACTATTACGTTATGTGTTGTATGTATTTATTATGTGTGCACACTTGTGTTTTGTGTTATATGTTTGAATGTACGTATGTCCATATATCATATATGATGAGTGCTCATGAATATTGCATCCATTTTTTTATATTCACGTGATTTAAATGGTTTAATTTAAATTGGGTAAACAACTGTTCAGGATGGTTTTAATATATGAAAAAATAGGAGGTTAACAGACCTGTTTGTTCACTTTCATTTTTCCTTTTCATTATATTTAATAATTCTCTTCAAGATAATGTAAATTGTTAAGAAAATTGTTTTCTATTAGTGCCTTCTGGATGTTACATAATTTTTTCTTTAGCCATTATTGCCAGAATTCCTATCTTCATCCCAGTGCTGGTGAAGACAAAGATAAAACCAATCTACAGCTTCTGCAATAGCCATCACTGAACTTCTTGAAGAACTTGCAAGGACTATGTATCACTTGAATGCATTGCGAACTCACTTGTATGCATTGTGACCTATCTGCTGGTGCAACAAATTGTGGTAGTGTTGGGGTACTTATGCTGAGGCTGTCATCAGTGGTACAATTTTTCCAAAAGGAGCCATCAATTGGCTTGGTGTATCTTCCCTATTCTCACTTGACAGAGGTGAGGAAGCTTGCAGAGGAAGGTGAAAGACTTCATCCTCAATGACTACTCTTTTGGCCATTTTGGTTTTGGATGCACACATGGGATATTTCTTTAGATCTATCAGGTTCTGAGAATCAAAGCCACAACTTCACACAGGGCCAAGAGGCTGATTCAGACACTACCCTTTCCAAAGCAATTAAGCAAAGAGCCACAGGTGATGCCCATTCATTTCCATTTGAAAACTGTTTTCTTCAGGCTTCACAAAGGGGTGGCCTGAGGCAAAGACCTTCCTGATATTAAGGGCAAGGGAACCATAGGTAAGCAAATGGCCGAAAGCAGGGTTTCTCCACTGAGAATTTAGTAGTGACATTGATATCTGAGTTTTCTGAGATGCTCGCCATACCCTTCAGCTATCCAGTACATGTCCATATCACAGATCTCGGAGGTGATAAATATCTTGGACACAAAACCATGAGCGTATTCTGGAGTGTGGCCAGAATTCAGGAAGAAAACAGGAACTTAGGGAGATAGCAGGTGTTGCCCATCCATAAGGCAAGACGCAGTCCATTCATAAATTGGGCAGTATGAATGCTGGGAAGCTTTGTACTAGACAGGACACATCCATTGATGCATTCTCTTTTCTAATGTCTACAACCACGGACACAGTGGGATACACAGACATAGAAACACTCGCCTTGTAACATGACTTACTAGAAACAGTCCATACCAAACCAAACAAACCACCTTTCCTACCTATTCTCAGAAGATGAGAGAAAACCACAAACTCACACCCACAACCACAAAGGACCTCCTTCCCCCAAGTAGGTCTGTGATTATCCGGAGGGTGGTCTGACTGGTTGGCCATAATATATTCTCCCAAATGGCTTGTCCTGTCTCAGATATGGTCTCCTTGGTGAACTCTGTGAAGTTGTCACGAGTTCACAGTGAGCCACTACCTGCTTTCTCTGGAAAGGCCAGTTTTCAGAGCTTTCCTGGCATTTGGTCATCCTCACATCAGTAGGACCATAAAATAATGACTCTGTCCTTGTTAAATCAGAACAAGTGAGCATACTGTGACTGGGACTGGGACTGACTCTGGGTTTCTGGCTTCCTGGATCCCAAGTTCACAGTGTTCCATCACCAAAAAGGTGAGGTTTGGTCATTTCCTGCAGGAACTGAATGAGGTCACTGCCTTGGCATGAACTTTGTCCTAACAGTTGCTTTCAATTGTCCCATGAGATGGAGGCTGCCCCTACTTCCTTTGAAATTTTCACAAGTTAGAATGGCATATCAACCATTGGCACCTTGGAACAGCTCTCCACACAGGCCTGGTTTGGTCCATCTTCTCTACCTTAAGAAGAGAGAGGCTGATTCAGACACATTCCTTCATCCTGACCAAAATGCTTGCCATGTAAGATGACTTTTGCTCTCTCAGGTCTTTCATAGCTGCCTACATCTTCTCCAGGGATCATTTCTGCATGGACCTTTGATGTTCTTAGCAGGTGGATGATCCGCTACATTCCTGTATTGTAAGACAAACTCTGTCCCTGCTCTTCTGTAAAATTAGATTAAGGGAACAGTGCATGGTTTGGGTTAATAACATGTCCCATCAGGGTTAGTAATCATTCTGTGGGATGAATAATGGTATTGGAACATGCAATATTTATTAGAATATATTGGTGAAACATAAGTATGAAAACAGAATTCTAGGTAAGATTTGAAGGACAGAAGTGCATTTTTCCATTGATTGGTATACTTAGCTTTGAATTACATTCTGCACAGTTGTCTCAGATAATTCATTATAAAATGGCATAGGACCTTGGACCTTGGAGGATTGAATTTAGAAGAGAACATCCACTCAAACTGAGATAGTCAGTAGGTTTAGGAAGAAGAGTGAGTATAGGATTTGGACAAAAGTTTTTCAGTAATAGGTTATCGATTAGAGTGTGAATGTTAATGTCAGCACATGTGAAGAGTCAGTCACAATGATGAACTGGGGAAAATATGTAAGAAAGCAGATAGCAATAGAGACATTACAAAATCAGGCAATGTATTAAGTGAGTGATAGGATTAGACATTTTCTATAGGGTTGAGTTTGAATAAATAATCTAAGGAAGAAACAAATATGTAGTCACCAATAGGATTGATATTTGTGAGCATTAGGCAACCTGGACATGGATTTTTTTAGTAATCCATGTTCACTTTCCATTTAATGTGACCCTTGCGTTTTGTGTACAGAATATTACTGTGATAAAATGTATATGTATATCAGGTTACATGAGTAATTCATCCAACATGTTTGGGAGCAATATTTTGAAGACTTATATATTAGTATTGGGGCACAAAGAGATGTACCCTGTGTCTATGTATATAGAGATAATGCATGAGTAGACCACATTGTGAAAAAATAATAGAACTAGTTCCACTTTAAATAATGGATTGAATGGATATTTTAAATAAATAAGAAATCTTGTATTGATATACTATCATTTATTCCAACAAGTAATACATCTAATGGTAATATTAGGGTTATGGTTTATCATAAAGTGTGTGAGTTTTGTTTCAAAAGTGATTATGTAAACCGAAAATCATGTGTTTAGAAAGAAGTTGCATGAAAAAACCAGTCAAGAAACATGGAGGAATTCATGTGTTCTGAAGCAGGAAGTGATTGAAAGTGTAACAAATGCCTATTAATATGCTAACTTGTGAATGAAATATATACTGTATGATGTGCATAAACTGAAGAAATAGCAACATACAAGTGTTGAATAAAAATGAACGTCAAAATACACATCATGTCCCATAAAAATCAAATTGCATTGATGTAAAACTGAGTGAGTTACTGTAGAAATATTAGAATTTGTATGCACCATTCACTGAAGTTAGTTTTCTGTATTAGGAAACAAATAGGTATTTCAGGTGGATCAATATTTCTGATTATAATCTTGTGAAAAGTTGATAATAAATCCACATATATGAACATTATAGAATTTAGAGAGTGTATAATAAAACACATATATTTCATATTTTGAAAAATCTGAATAGTATTTCTCTCTCTCTCTCTCTCCCTCTCTCTCTCTCTCTCTCTCTCTCTCTCTCTATTAATATATATATATATATATATATAGATAGATAGATAGATAGATATAGATATAGATATAGATATAGATAGATATATATATACAAAAAACACAAAGATATTAAAAATTAGCAAAATATATGCCAATTGAAATTCATAGTGAAATATATATCATCCAGGGATACAAAAATATTTATTTTACTGAACATGGATTTAAGTATAATTTTGTTCAACTAGGAAAATTAATCCAATGTGTATGCAAAATTGTGATACACAAAAATCTTCCCGGTCTCATCCTATAAAATGCCTTGACATTACCCTCACCTTAAATAATACACAATTATATGAGAAGAGTTAACAAATTTGTGAGTACATATCTGGAATGGAATATGCTCAGGAGTTCACAACTTTGGATGTGGTAGAGGAGTTTCCAAAAGTAAGGAACAGGGTAAACACTTCACAAACATGGAGCTCTGCTGAACTAAAGACTTCTTAGGAAACTGCCTCTGAGGTGGGGCATTTGAATCATATGTTTTTGTCAGGAGCTTTACCTTCCTTTGTACTGAGACCATCAAAGCTGGGTCTGCATCAATATGACCTGGAGGACATGGTTTTTTATTTTCCAATGAACATGAGGCAGCAGTGCTGAATTATCTCTTTGTAGGTAAACTGTGGTCACTGGGGGCTAAGTGTATCCCCTTTTGGATTGTGAAGCCATTTGGTCATCCCTCACTTTCCATGGTGTTTTTTGCTAGTGCACTGGGAATTTGGTATATGCTTCACAAAAACAAAAGGAGTTTAACTGGAGCACACTCCTGGAAGAAGTTTTGTGACTTGTGGTGGGTCAGAGTCTGCTGGAGAATGCACCAACCTGGCTTCTATCCCACATAGCTTGCCCCTTGCCCATATCAACCTGATTCTGAACATTGCCCTGAAACCACTCCATATAACAAGATGCCTTTACATAGAAGGGTCTGTTGGCTGCACCATGTCAGTCGCAAGCAATTTGGAAGCCAATGGAAGATCCACATGGCCCCAACACAGATGTTTTATAACACACCTGCATACCATTGCTCTAGGCCCACTACTCCGCAGGCTCCAAATTACTGGCATCTCTATTCTACACCATTTGCATGAAACCCAGTAAATCAAGGCAGTGTCTGGAATACTCATGATAAGCAACAGGACACCCTAAAGTTCTCCAGTGCCACCTGGTCATGGGAATTTTAGAAATTTCATGGTATTTATCTCACCACTTTTCAAGGATGAAGTTGGAGGCACTGGGGGTTTCAATTTATTCCGGAACAATTAAATAGTGAGGAAGCTTATTTCAATGAAACATCCGGGGAACTCTCACAGGCAAGCCTTTCCAAAGAGTGGCCAAAAGGTCACATGAGGGCTGGGGATGTGGCTCAGGTGGTAGCGCGCTCGCCTGGCATGCGTGCGGCCCGGGTTCGATCCTCAGCACCACATACAAACAAAGATGTTGTGTCCGCCGAGAACTAAAAAATAAATATTAAAAAAAGTTCTCTCTCTCTCTCTTTCTCCCTCTCCCACTCTCTCTTTAAAAAAAAAAAGGTCATATGAAATCAGGCCCATTGAGGTCTACAATGTGAGGTCCATGTGTGGCCAAGTCTTTCAGAGTACATTCATGTGAAATCCTAGCTGAGATTCCCAGTGCACTGTGGAAAGCTACCCTGGGAGTTGATCTCAGTTTTTAAGGGTGACTCTCATGCATGGAATCTTAAAATCCCAACACAATTCATGGCAATACTTCTCTGAGGTCAGTTCCAGATCTCAGTCTCTAAAGGAATCACACAAGGGTTCAAGCCCAGTTTGACCCAGTCATCTCTTCAAACCGCCACAAAAATGACCACAATTAAAACCAAATCACTCCCACATGGCCCTCATCTTCTTCCATATAAACACTCATCAAAACTTCTGGCTGGAGGTGTCCATGAGGGTTGCAGCCAAAGAGAGTGTCCAAAATAAGCTCCCTTTCCACTCATTTGCATAATGTCAGGGTGGCCTGGACACCCTTCCTGTGAAGCAGGACTGATCAAAGAGGCCTGCGGTTAATACTGCTCTGCTTCTCTAATTTTAGGATTACTGAGGGTGGGGTTTAGATTCTTTAAGTGAACTGGAGTCATGAGAAAACCCAAGCACCTATGGGTTAGACTCTGTAGGGCTTTGAAGAACTCATTTTACTCAAAGGATCCCTATTCTTACTTGATGGAGGTCAGGAACCTTACAGAGGAAGGCGACAGACTTCATCCACAATGACTGCTCTTTTGGCAATTAGCTTTTGGATGCACACATGGGATCTTTCTTTAGATCCATCAGGTGCTGAGATCTAAGCCACAGCCTCACTCAGGGCCAAGAGGCTGACTCAGAGACATCCCTTTCCAAAGCAAGTAAGCAAAAAGCCACAGGTGATACCAATTCATTTCCATTTGAAAACTGTTTTCTTCAGGCTTCACAAAGGTTTCGCCTGAGGCAGAGACCTTCCTGACATTCATGGCAACAGAACAATAGGTAAGCAAAAGGCCCAAAGCAGGCTTTCTCCACTGAGACTTTCCTGGTCACACTGATATCTGAGTTTCTGAGATGCTCCCATTCCCTTCAGCTATCCAGTACATGGCCATGTTACAGAGCTTGGAGGTGGTACATATCATCGACACAAAACCATGAGCCTTTTCTGGATAGTGGCCAGACTTCAGGAAGAAAACAGGAACTTAAAAAGGTTGTAGGTGTTGCTCTTCGATAAGGCAAGCCACATTCCATTCATCAATTGGGCAGGATGGATGCTGGGAAGCTTTCTACTAGACAGGACACATCGATTGATGCTTTCTCTTTTCTAATGTCTACAACCACAGACACACTGGGATACACAGACATAGAAACACTTGCCTTGTCAAATGACTTACTAGAGAGAGTTCACTCCAAACCAAACAAACCGCCTTTCCTACCTTTTCTCAGAACATGAGACAAAACCACAAACACACAACTACAGCAACAAAGGCATCTCTTTCACCCAAGTAGGTCTGTGACTATCTGGAGTGTACTCTCACTGGTGAGCCTTACAATGTTCCTCCAAAATGTCCTGTCCTATCTCAGATCTGGTCTCCTTGGCCAACTCTGTGAAGTTGTCAGGAGCCCGTGGTGAGCCACTATTTGATTTCTCTGGAAAGGCCAGTATTCAAAGCTTTCCTGGCATTTGGCCATCCTCAAATCAGTAGATACCAAGAAAAACTGACTCTGTCTTTGGAATATCCAAACAAGTGAGCCCACTGGGACTGGGACTGGGACTGGCTCTGGGTGCCTGGCTTCCTGGATCGCAAGTTCAGAGAGTTCCATCACCAACAAATTGAGATGAGGTCACTACCTTCAGGAACTGAATGAGGTCACTGCCTATGCAACCACTTTGTCCTAACAGTTGCTTCCAAGGGTCCCATGAGATGGATGCTGCCCCTATTTCCTGTGACACTTTCACAAGTTAGAATGGCTTATCACCCATAGCCACTCGGGAACAGCTCTCCACACAGGCCTTGTTTGTTCCATCTTCTCTACATTAGAAACAGAGAGACTGATTCAGACACAACCCCTCATCCAGACCAGGTTGTTTGCCATGGAAGATGACTTTTGCTCTCTCAGGTCCTTCATAGCTGCCTACATCTTCTCGAGGGATGATCTTCATGGACCTTTGAGGTTCTCAGCAGGTGGTAGATCCTCTACATTCCTATATTGTAAGAATAACACTGTCCCTGCTCTTCTATAAATTAGAATGACGGAACAGTATATGATTTGAGTTGATAACATGTTCGATTTGGGTTAGAGACCATTTTGCTGGATGAATAATGGAATTGGGAACCTGCGATATTTATAAGAATATTGAGGTTAAATATATGTATAAAAACAGAAATCTAAGTAAGATTTGAAGCCCAGAAAGGGATTGGGACCTTGATTGGGAGACTTAACTTTGAATAATGTCCTGCACAGATGTCTCAGTTAAATCAATATACAATGGCATCAGACCTTTTACCTTGGATGATTGAATGTCGAAGAGAACATCAATTCAAAAAAGGATAGTCAGTAGGATTTGGGAGATAGTCAGTAGATTCAGAAAGATGAGTGAGTATAGGATTTGGACCAAAAGTTATTTAGCAATTGGGTTTCAAGTAAAGAGTGAATGTAAATGTCAGCACAAATGAACAGTTAGTCAAAATGATGAACTGGGGAAATTATGTAGGAAAGGAGATATCAATAGAGACATTAGGATATCAGGCAAAATATAAAGTGAGTGATAGGATTAGACATTTTCAACAGGGTTGAGTTTGAATATATAATCTTAGAAAGAAACAAATATGTAGTCACCATTTTGATTGACATTTGAGAGCATTAAGCAACCTGGACATGGATGTTTTTAGAAATCCATGCTCACTTTAAATTTAGGCTTTGGTACAATCATAAATGTGATCTTTGCTTTATTTTCCCGAATATTACTGTCATAAAATGTATAATTAGATCGGGTGACATGAGTATTTCTTCCACCATTTCATGGAGCAATATTTTGAAGACGTATATCTGAGTATTGGGGTTACAAGGAGGTGTACCATCTGTCTATGAATATAGAGATATTGCAATAATAGACCATTCTGTGAATAAATAATATAACTGGTTCCGCTTTAAATAACGGATTCAATTGATATATGAAAATATACAGGAAATCTTATATTGATATACAATCATTCATTCAACTAGTTATACTTCTAATGGTAATATTAGGGTTAAATTTTATCATGAAGAGTGTGTGAGTTTTGCTTCAAAAGTGATTATGAAAATCGAAAATAATGTGTTTAGAAAGAAGTCTCATGAAAAGACCAGTCAAGAATCATGGAGGAATACATGTGTTCTGAAGCAGAAAGTTATTGAAAGTGAAACAAATGCCTTTAAATTTGTTAACTTGTGGATGAAATATATATCATATGATGGGAATAAAATGAAGAAATAGTAATGTACCACTGTTGACTAAAAATGAACATCAAAATACACATCATGTTCCATTGGAATCAACTTGCATTGATGTTAAACTGGGGCAGTTACTGTAGAAATACTAGGATGCATATGCACCATTCACTGAAGTTAGTTTTCAGTTCTAGGAAACAAATATGTATTTCAGGTAGATGAATATTTCTGAGAATAATCTTTTGAAAATTTGATTATAAAGCCACATACATGAATATAAATTAATTTAGGGAATGTACAATAAGGCACATATATTTCATATTTTGAAAAATCTGGAGAGTATATATATATATATATATATATATATATACACACACACACAAACACACACACACACACAAACACAGACATTAAAAGTAGCGATATATATGCCAATCAAAATACATCATGAAATGTATATCATCCACTGATCCAAAAGTATTCATGTTAATGAACATGGATTTATTAATCATGTTGTTTATCTACAAAGCTCACCCATAGGATGAATTTTCAGTTCCAACTCTGTTTAGGAGGAGTGATCTCTTCTCCCAATTTGTATATGCAAATTCAGCCACCTCACAAGAATATACATGTGATAACAGGTACAATACTTTATGTGCATATGAAAATACATGTGCTGAATTGGCTACAGAGAAAGGGAAAGAGAAATTCACATATTTGTTAACTTTAAAAACACATGGAGAACTATTTCAACAAAAAAATTGACTAGATTTATAACTCCTACCCTATCTAATGCAAAAGGCAAGTCCAACTATACACAATGCCTCTTCCGAACTGCTTGTATTTCTATTCTGTTTGGGTTATTTTTCTCCATCATGTTAGAATTAGTAGTCAGAGTCTAGTAGTGTATAGGTTAGTGTCAGGGATTCAGTATTTTGAACGGAAAATAGGAAAATGAATTCAATGTGTATGTAAATATGTGCTACACAAAAATCTTCCCACTCTCATCCAGAACAATGCCTTGACTTTACCTCCATTTCAAGTAAAACACAATTATAGTGGAAGAGTTAGAATATCTGGAATAGAATATGCTCAAGAGTTCACAAACTTGAATGTGGTAGAGAAGTTTCCAAAATAAGGGACAGGGTAAAACTCCACTAACATGGAGCTCATCTGGACTAAAGACTTCTTGAGAAACTGCCTATGAGTTTGGGCACTTGAAAAATTTGTTGTTGTCAGGAGCTTTAGCTTCCTTTGTAGAGAGACCATCAAAGCTGGGTATGTATCTAAGTGACCTGGAGCACATGGTTTCTTATTTTCTAATGAACATGAAGCAGCAGTGCTGAATTCTCTCTTTGTAGGTAAACTGTGGCCACTGGGGCCTAAGTCTCTTCGTGTGGACTGTGAAGCCATTCAGTCATCCTTCACTTGTTGTGGTGTTTCTTGCTGCTGCACTGGGAGTTTGGTATTTGCTTCAGGAAATACAAAGAGTCCAACTGGGACACAGTGCTGGAGGGAGTTCTGTCAAGTGTGGTGTGTCAGGGTCTGCAGGATAATGCACCAACCAGGCTTCAATCCCACATAGCTTGCACCCTTGACCATAGCAAACTAATTCTAAACATTGCCCTGAAACTTCTCCAAAAAACAAGATGCCTTTACATATAAGGGTCTGCTGGCTGCACCATGTCAGTCACAAGCCATTTGGAAGGCAATGGCACATCCACATGGCCCCACCACAGATATTTTATCACACACCTGCAAACCACTTCTCTAGCCCCACTAATCATCCGGCTCCAAATTACTGGGATCTCTGTTCTATACCATTTTCATGAAACCAAGTCAAGCAAGGCACTGTCTGGTATACTCATGATTAGCAACAGGACATCCAAAGATTGTCCAGTGCCACCTGGACATGGGAATTTCAAAAATTTCATGGTATTTATCTAGCCATTTTTCAAGAATGAAGTTGGAGGCACTGTGGGTTTAAATTCATTCAGGAACAATTACATGGTGAGGAAGCTCATTTCAGTAAAAGCTCTGAAGAACTCTCACACGCACGGCTTCCCAAAGTGTGGCCACAAAGTCACATGAAGCCAGGCCTATTGAGGTCTACAATGTGTGGTCCATGTGTGTTTTGACTCTCAACTATGTCTGTCATGTCTTTCAGAATAAAACAATATAATATCCTGGCTGAGATTCCCAGTGCTCTGGGGAAAGCAACCCTGGGCCTAGATCTGGGTTTCGAAGGACAACTCTCATTCGTGGCCAACTAAAATCCCAACACATTTCATGGTAATACTTCTCTGAGGTCATTTCCAGAACTCAGTCTCTAAGTGGAATCACACCAGAGTTCAGCCCATGTGGACCCAGACATATCTTCCAACTACCACACAAATGACTACAATTAAAATCAAAACACTCCCACATGGCCATCATCTTCTTTCATATATACACACTCATCCAAAGCTCTGTCTGGAGGTTTCCATGAGCAGCGAAGCCCAAGACAGTGTCCAAAATAAGCTCCCTTGACCCTCATTTGCATAAAGTCATGGTGGCCTGGACACCCTTCCTGTGAACCAGGTGTGATCAAAGAGGCCTGCCCCTAATATGGCTCTACTTCTCCAATTTGAGGCCTACTGACTGTCGGGTATAGATTTTTTATGTGAATTGGAGTCATGATAAAACCAAGAACCTATGTGCTAGACTCCAGGGCTTTGAAGAATTCATTTGACCCAAAGAATCCCGATTATCACTTGATGGATGTCAGGAGCCTTACAGAGGAAGGCAAGAGACTTCATCCACAGGGACTGCTCTTTTGGCCATTTTGGTTATGGATTCACACATGGTAAGATCCCTCAGGTGTTGAGAATCTAAGCCACAGCCTCACACAGGGCCATGAGGCTGATTCAGACACATCCCTTTCCAAAGCAATTAAGCAAAGAGCCACTGGTCATTCCCATTCATTTCCATTTGAAAACTGTTTGCTTCAGGCTTCCCAAAGGCGTGGCCTGAGACAAAGACCTTCCTGACATTCTGGGCAAATAAATAATAGGTAAGCAAATGGGCCAAAGCAGGGTTTCTCCACTGAGACTTTAAAAGTCACACTGATGTCTGAGTTTTCTGAGATGCTCCTATTCCCTTCAGCTATCCAGTACATTGCCATGTCACAGAGCTTTGAAGTGGTACATATCTTGGACAGAAAATCATGAGCCTATCCTGGATAGTGGCCAGAATTCAGGAAGAAAACAGGAACTTAGTAAGATAGTAGGTGTTGCCCATCCATAAGGCAAGCCGCAGTCCATTCATATATTGGGCAGGATGAATGCTGAGAAGCTTTGTAGTAGACAGGAAACATCCATTGATGCATTCACTATTCTATGGTCTACAACCATGGACACAGAGATATACACAGACTTAGAAACACTCAACTTGTGAAAGGACTTACTAAACACAGTCGATTCCAAGCTAAACATTCTGCCTTTCCTGCCTAATGTCAGAATATGAGACAAAACCACAAACTCACACCCACACCCACAAGTCACCTCCTTTCTCCACGTAGGTCTGTGACTATCCGGAGTGTCCTCTGACTGATTGTCCATACTATGTTTCCATGAAATGGACTGTCCTGTCTCAGATCTGGTCTCCTTGGCCAACTCTGTGAAGTTGTCAGGTGCCAGTGGTGAGCCATTACATGCTTTCTCAGGAAAGGCTCCACTTCATAGCTGCCCTGGCATTTGGCCATCCTCACATCAGTATGTACCAAGAAAGACTGACACTGTCCTTAGTAAATCTAAACAATGAACCCACTGGGACTGGGACTGGGACTGGCTCTGTGTGGCTGGCTTCCAGTTCAGAGAGTTCCATCACCAAGTAAGTGAGGTAGGTCACTGCTGGCCTGTGGGAAGCCGGTGGTGGCAGTTTGGTTCTGAAGGTTTTCCTGAGAAGCTTTTTTGTTCAGTGTGTGTGATTCTTAAAATAATGTTCGTTTCTTTTGTCAAATGACTTCTGAATTGTGCCCAGCCAGACTGAGGCACTTGTTGGGTCACAAGGGGAATGAGTGAATGTAAGTGATAAGGTAAACTGCTCACCCCTGAAGGCAGGGCGAGGGGATGGGTAGCCATTTTAATATTCCTCTTTTGTTTTGCTTCACTTTGGTTTTAAGTTGACTGTCCCTTGAGAGGGGTAAGATGGAAGAAAAACCGCTCACATCTGAGGAACAGATAGGGAGAAAGGACGGATGGCCATTTCAAGAGGATAGAAAAGTTATTATAATAATTTTCTGTTGTTCCACTTTTGTTTAATTCTGGTTCAGGTTTGATTGATGTTATCTTCTTTGGTTGTATTATAGTTATAGTAGAAAAATTCAAGTAAAAGAGAAGGTCTCTTGAGCTAGTCAGACAGAGCTAAATATTCAAGTATAAAGTTCTCTCGAGCTAGTCAGTCAGAGGAAACAATCAAGTAAAAGAGAAAGTCTCTCGAACTAGTCAGACAGAAGAAATAATTCAGTTAAAAGAGAAGGTCTCTGAAACTAGTCAGCCAGAGGAAAAATTTCAATTTAAAGAGAAGTCTCTCGAACTAGTCAGACAGAGGAAAAAATTCAAGTAAATGAGAAGGCCTCTCAAGCTAGTTAGACAGAGAAAGAAAGTGTATAGCAGAAAAAGCCATCAGAGGGAAAGTTACAACAGGAGACTGCTACTAACACCTTTCTATCACCAAGAGTGTGTAAGTGTCCAGCCAACAGCACCACCTCTAATGAGACTGCTACTAACACATTTTTATCTCCAAAGGACGTAAGTGTCCAACTAACAAGGACACCTTCATATGCTGGGAGGCCCCCAACCCCGGCAGTTGATAGTTGCGATCCTGAGACAAGATCTCAAATATTAACATGCCCTGTATTTAATGCAGGAGGGCATTGAATTCACCATGATTTAAATTTCAAAACAGTGAAGCAGCTAAAAGAGACTGTAAAAACCAATGGTCCTCAAGCACCCTTCACTGTAAGCATGGTCGAATCCATTAACAACTTGAACATGACGCCAGCAGATTGAGCTAATATGTGTAAAGCTGTGCTAAATGGAGGACAATACCTGTTATGGAAGGTTGCCAATGAGAAATTTTGCAAGGAGGCGGCTAGGTGAAATTCAACAGCTGGTTATCCTCAGAGAAATCTAGATATGTTGTTAGGAAAGGGACCTTATGAGGATCAGCAGCAACAAATTGCATATGATCCTGGTGTATACGCACAAATTGCTGTAGATGCAGTTAAGGCATGGAAGACTTTACAAGGACATGGAGGTTTACAAGGTCAATTATCTAAAGTAATACAAGAAGATAATGAACTTATGCTGAATTTGTAAATAGGCATATTTAAACAGCTACCAGAGTTTTTGGGAAATCAGAACAAGCAATGCCATTAATAAAACAACTGGCTTATGAGCAAGCGAATCGATGGTATAGAGAAATCATTAGACCATGGAAACATGAAGATTTAAACACATATATTAAATTAGGTAGAGACATTAATGAGCAAGAGCAACTCATGGTAGCTACAGTAAAACAGGCTTTAGATGCCAGACCAAGAACATGCTACAATTGTTAACAAACAGGACATTATAAAAGGAATTGCCCCATAGGGGGAGGCCTTAACAAAACTAGGTATCAAAAGAGTAGAATACCAGGTATTCGCCCACGATGCCATACAGGGAGACATTGGGCTAATGAATGCCATTCTCAAACCACCATAGAGGGTACTCCATTATAAAAAAACGAACAAGGACCAGGTGTTTATCCATGATATTTTGGAGAAAGGCATCAGGCTACGTTGCCAGAAAATGGACAGGGGGGCCCAATGCTCCGGGGCCCAAAACCACAAATATATGGAGCACTGGAGGAACCACACAACCCCATCAGGGTAGCACCCAGGACACATTGTCAATCAGATCCCTCATCAGCCAAACCAGAGGGAATGCAGGGTTGGACATGTGCACCTCTGCCAGAGCAGTACTAACTCCAGAGATGGGAGTTTAAGTCATTCCCCCAGATGTAAAAGGACCTCTTCACCAAGGAACAGTAGGCTTATTATTTAGACGCAGCTCTTCTACTCTAAAAGGACTTATGATAAGTCCTGGGGTAATTGATCCCGATTATGAAGGTGAAATAAAAATTATAGCCAATTCTCCAAAGGTTATATCAGTAATTTCTCCAGGAGATAGAATAGCACAGTTACTAATAATACCAAGCCTACATGATAAATTTTCCAGTCGTGCTCTACAAAGAGGCTCCAAGGGATTAGGCTCCACAGGTGTAGATTGGTCTATGCTTTCTTTAAATTTAGATTCTCGCCCCATGCTAAAACTAAATATTGAATGACATGAATTTAATGGGCTACTGGATACAGGTTCAGTACTTAGCATCATCTTTCGTCAAGATGGCCAAAACATTGGCCATTAAAACAAGCCACTCAAACACTTCGAGGCCCAGAAGTGGCGACTAATCCCCATAGAAGAGCAATGGGTAGTAGATTGAAAGGATCCTGAAGGATGTATAGGAACTACACAGCCATATGTATTGGATCATCTTCCCATAAATTTATGGGGATGAGATGTCCTAGATCAATTAGGTTTGACATTAACAAATAACATCAATCAAAATGCACCCACTATTATGGCTAGACAAGGTTTTAGGAAAGGAAAAAGATTAGAAAAACAAGAACAAGGTATAGCAGTACCAATACAAATAGACCAAGGAACAGACGGACATGGGTTGAATTTTCAGAAAGGGCCACTGAGACAGTAAAAATTACTTGGAAATCAGAAAGACTAGTATGGGTTCCTCAGTGGCCCCTGACTAAAGAAAATATACAAGCAGCCCATGACCTGGTCAAACAACAATTAGCGGAAGGACATATACAATCTCTCTATCTCCCCATTATACTCACATTTTTGTTATCAAAAAGAAATCTGGTAAATGGAGATTATTGCAAGATTTAAGATCCATTAACAATGAGATTGTTATTATGGGACCTGCTCAATTGGGGATTCCTCAATGTTCTGCTTTGCCAAAAACCTTGTAGGTTTTAGTTATAGATATTAAAGATTGTTTTTTTTTTCAATTGCAATTCATCCTGAGGATAGTCCACGTTTTGCATTTACTATCCCTGCACTGAATCATGAAGGTCCTGATCAGAGATACGAATCGAAAGTACTCTCTCAAGGGATGGCTAACAGCCCAACTATGTGTCAAATTTATGTTAACAAAATAATCCAGCCACTTAGAAATCAAAATCCTGAACTACAAATATTTCACTATATGGATGATGTATTATTAGGATAGAAAGCTAAAAATACATTGCTAGAATGTCATGCCACACTTAAAATCTTATTAAAAAATTATAAACTAGTGATAGCAATAGATAAAGTACAATTAAATTTTCCAATTAATTATTTAGGAGTTCTATTATCTTCAACCTTGGTCAGTCCACCAAAAATTCAAATATGAGTAGATGAATTCCAATCAATTAATGACTTTCAAAAGTTATTAGGAGACATTAATTGGATAAGGCCTTATCTAGGATTACCAACAGGAGAGTTGGGACTTTTATTTGATATCCTAAGAAGTCCATCAGATACAAATTCACCCAGAATGTTAATGCTTGAAGCAGGAAAGGCATTAAAAATCATTGAAACATATAAGGAAAATATGCATTTGGATATAATTTATATAAGTTTGCCTTTATTATTTATTGTACTACCAACAAAAAATATTCCTACCGGAGTATTTTGGCAAGAAGGTCCATTATTATGGATACATTTATCTTATTCTCTTAACACTATTCTTACTCGGTATGCTGAGGCTGTAGGACAATTAATACTCAAAGGAATAAAAGCAGCAAAGGGAGTGTTTGGAATTTCTCCCAATTAAATTATTACTCCATAAACTCTGAATCAAATTGATGAGTTAGCTAATGAGTTAAATTCTTGGGGAATAATCATTTGCAAATCTAATGATTCATTTGATAATCACTTACCATCTAAGCCTTTATTATCTTTTTGGTCATCGCATCTTCTAATTTTTCCAAAAATGACAAGAAAAACACCTATCATAAATGCTCCAAATATATTCCCTGATGGGTCAAATAGTGCTACAGCAGCAGTAGTTACACCTTATCAAACTTTTACATTTTTACTACCAAAACAGTTAGCTCCAAATGTAGAGTTTAATGCAGTATTACAAGCTTTTGTGATGCTTAAAGTATCTGTATTTAATTTATTTTCCCATAATCAGTATATAGTTAGTGCTATAGTATCACTTGAAGATGCTGTTAGGATTTCCCCTTCCTCTCCTGTTTTCTCTTTTCTTTCCATGATACTAAGTCTAATCTGGGACAGAAAAGATTCGTTCTTTATAGGGCATATCAGGACATATACAGGATTGCCTGGAGCCCTTAGATTGGGTAATGATTTAGCAGATAAAACTACACATGACATACATATTTTCTCTACAGTAGAAGAAGCTACAAATTTTCATAAAAAATTCCATGTCAATGCTAATACTATACATAAGCGCTTTAAAATAACTAAGGAACAAGCTAGACAAATAATAAAACAATGTCAAAATTGTGTGACCATTTTACCACAAGTTAATCTTGGAGTCAATCGTAGAGGATTGATACCTAACCATATTTGGCAGATGGACGTCACAAACTTGCCAGAATTTGGAAAATTAAAATATTTGCATGTTACAGTTGATACTTCTTCTGAATTTTTGATGGACTCCCTTCATGCCGGAGAAAAAAACTAAAGATGTTATAGCTCATTGCTTACAAAATTTTGCCACTGTGGGCATTCCAAAACAGTTAAAAACAGATGTTGCCCCTGGTTATACTTTTACCTCTTTTAAAGAATTTTGCTCATCATTTTGCATTACTCATATAACAGGAATCCCATACAATCCGCAGGGACAAGGCATAGTTAAATGAGCTCATCAAACTATTAAAATGTACAAATTAAACCAAAAAAAAAAAAAAAAGAAATTGGGAAGGGGTATATATTCCCCAAAGATAAACTTAAAATAACCCTTTTTACTCTAAACTTTTGAAATTTGGATTCATCAGGGCTTAATCCTGTGGAAAGGCATATGTGTCCAAAAAATGTACATAAGCCCAAGGTACTTTGGAAGGATATTCTAACAGGACAATGGAAATGTCCTGACCCAGTAATTGTCTGGAGTTGTAGGTCTGTTTGTGTGTTTCCACAGGGAGAACAGCAGCCGATTTGGATTCCAGAGAGACTAACTAAAGCGATTTCTACAGATTAAAAAAATATGATTTTGCTCAAATCCATAACAGCTGATATCCAGAACTCCAGTTTGGCTATTATTACATCTGTGACAAAACCAGGATGCTTTTTTCAATATCTATTTTATTATTACCCTTTCCCATGTCATGAAGTTCTATTTTGTTTTTTGAGCTCATACAGACCTAGGTTAATGTTTTGCTGATCAGTTCTATTTTTGGACTATAGAGTTTTTAGACATTGCAATGGAGATTTCACCTGTAAAATATTATAAGACCTTTACTCTTATGTGTTGTATGTATTATATTATGTGTGCACACTTGTGTTTTTGTTATATGTTTGAATGTACGTATGTCCATATATCATATATGATGAGCGCTCATGAAAAAATGGATCCAAATATTTTATACACTTGATGTAAATGTTTTAATTTAAATCGGGTAAACACCTGTTGAGGATTGTTTTAAAATGTGTACAAAAACGGAGGTTAACAGATCTGTTTGTTTACTTTCACCTTTTCTTTTCATTATATTTAATAATTCTCTTCAAGACAATGTAAATTCTTAAGAAAATTGTTTTCTTTTAGTACCTTCTGGAATGTTACATAATTTTTCTTTGGCCATTATTGCCAAAATTGCTATCTTCATCCCAGTGCCTGTAAAGACAAAGATAAAACCAATCTACAGCTTCTGCAATAGCCATCACTGAACTGCTTGCAGAACTTGCCTGGACTATGTATCACCTGTATGCATTGTGAACTCACCTACATGCATTGTGAACAATATGTTGGTGCATCAACTTGTGGTAGTGTTGGGGTATTTTTGCTGATGATGTCATCGGTGGTACAATTTTTCCAAAAGGAGCCGTCAATTGGCTTGGTGTATCTTCCTCCCTTCTGCTGTCATGGTCGTTCAGCTAAAATTTGGGGGCCAACAGAGGTGAGACAAAGAACCTCACCCCCCGCTGGTACAAAGACCTCTCCACAGGTGTGACTGTATACTGGACCTGTAGTTAGTGACGGGTAAGATCCAATTGCAATGGTACCAACCTAAGACTGGAGGCTGACACCTTGAGGTCAGCTCATTCGATAATGGGTAAGGACCATATGTACTATTGGACAACCTAAGGCAGGCATGGTCCCTAAGCCACATGTTTGTTGTGTAAACAGAGAGGGGGAGGTGTTGAGAGCCACAGCCCAAGGGGCCAAACAAACTTTCATACTGCCAGCTGTTGATTGGCTCACAGCGGCCCCAGCAACATCAAGTTAATTGGCTCCTCTGCGGTGATGCTCATTGGAGATGCTCATTGAGCAGTTTCCCCACCCTTTCAGAATGCAAGCTGATGATTGGCTCACAGCAGCCCCAGCAATATCTAGCTGATTGGTTCCTCTGTGGTAATGCCATTGGGCTGTTTCCCCACCCTTTCAGACAACGGAGCTGCTCATTGGGGGACTTTTCAGGCTCTGCCCACATTACCCAGCCAATCGACCTCATGAGCAGGAGTGTGGAGGTTGAGAGCTTGTGGGAAGCCAGTAGTGGCAGTTGGGCTCTGAGGGTTTTTCCCGAGGAGCTATTTTTTAGTCATGTGTGGTTCTAAATGAAAGGTTAGTTTCTTTTGACAAGTGGCTCCTGAATTGTGCCCAGCCAGATTGCAGCAATCCTAAAGTGATGGAGAAAAATAACATAAACCGAATAGAAATACAAGCAGTTTAGAGAGGCATGGTATATAGTTGGATTTACCTTTTGCATGATAAAGGGTACGTGTTATAAATCTAGTCAATTTTAAATAGAAATAGTTCTCCATGTGTTTTATAGTTAACAAATATGTGAATTCCTATCTCCCTTTATCTGTAGCCTATACAGCACATGTATTTTTGTATGTACATATAGAATCCTACCTGGTATCACATGTACATTTTTGTTAGGTGGCTGACTTGGCAGATACAAATTTTTAGAAGAGGTCACTCCTCCTAAACATTGTTGAAACTGAAAATTAAAACTATGGGTGAGCTTCCTAGTTGAACAATATAATACATAAATCCATGTTCAGTAAAATGAATATTTTTGGATCTGTGGATGATATATATTTCATGATGAATTTCGATTGGCATATATATTGCTACCTTTTAATGTCTATATATATACACACACACACACACTCTCCAGATTTTTCAGAATATAAAATATATGTGTCTTATTATACAATCCCTAAATGCATTCATATTCATGAATGTGGATTTATAACCAAATGTTCACAAAGTTATTTTCAGAAATATTCATCCACCTTAAATACATATTGTATCCTAGTACTGAAATCAAAATTCAGTGAATGGTGCATAGAAGTCCTAATTTTTCTACAGTAACTGACGGACTTTAACATCAATGCAAGTAGATTCCTATGGGACATGATGTGTATTTTGACCTTCATTTTTATTCAACACTGTTACATGACTATTTCTTCAGTTTATGCACATCATAGGATATATATTTCATTCACAATTTTGCAAATTGATAGGCTTTTGTTTCACTTTCAATCACTTCTTGCTTCAGTACACAAGTATTCCTCTATGTTTTTTGACTGGTCTTTTCATGATTCTTCTTTTTATTTTAGATTTCAATAATCACTTTTAAAGCAAAACTCACACACTCTTCATGATAAACCATAAACCTAATATTACCATTAGATGTATAAATGGTTGTAATTAATGTATGTATCTCAATATAAGATTTCCTGTATATTTGTAAATATCAATTCAATCCAATATTTAAAGTTGGAACCAGTAATATTATTTATTCACAGTATGGTTTATTCATTTATTTTATCTATATTCCTAGACACAGGGAACACCTATTTGTACACCCAATACTAATTTATACACATTCAAAATATTGCCCACAGAAATGGTGGAAGAAATACTCATGTCACCTGATCTACATATGCACTTTATCACAGTAATATTCTGGAAACAAAATGCAAAGTTCACACTTATGACTGTGCCAAAGCCTAAATGGAAAGTGTGCATGGATTACTGACAATATCCATGTCCAGATTGCCTAATGCTCTCAAATGTCAATCCTATTGGTGACTAAATATTTGTTTCTTTTTAAGATTTTATACTCAACCTCTACCCTGTTGAAAATGTCTAATCCTATCACTCAATTTATACTTTGCCTGATTTCTTAATATCTCCATTCATATCTGCTTCCCTATATATTTTCCCCAGTTCATCATTGTGTCTGACTCTTCACATGTGGTGACATTTACATTCACTCTCTACCGCAAACCCTATTGCTAAAGAATTTTTGGTCCAATCCTATACTCACTTTTCTTCCTAAACCTACTGACTATCTTCCTAATCCTACCAACTATGCCTATATGAGTGGATGTTTTCTTCTACATTCAATCATCCAATTTTCAAGGTCCTATGCCATTGTATATCGATTTATCTGAGACATCTGTTCAGAAGATATTTAAAAGCTAAGTATCCCAATCAAGAGCCCAATGCTCTTCTGGGCTTCAAATCTTACCTAGATTTCTGTTTTTATACTTATATTTCACCTATATATTCTTGTAAATATCACAGGTTCCCAATACCATTATTCATCCAGCAGAATGATTCCTAACCCAAATCAAATCTGTTATTACCCTAACCATACACTGTTCCCTCAATCTAACTTTACAGAATAGAAGGGACAGAGTTGGTCTTACAATACAGGAATATAGGGGATCTTCCACCTGCTGAGATCCTCAAAGGACCATGCAGAAATGATTTCTGGAGAAGTTGTAGGCAGCGATGAAGGACCTGAGGGAGGAAAACTCAACTTCCATGGTAAACAACCTGGTCAGGATGAAGGGATGTGTCTTTATCAGCCTCTTTCATCTTAATGTAGAGAAGATTGACCAAACCAGGCCTGTGTGGAGAGCTGTTCTCGGGTGCCTATGGTTGATATACCATTCTAACGTGTGAAAATGTCACAGGAAGTAAGGGCACCCTCCATCTCATGGGACCCTTGGAAGCAAATCTTAGGACAAAGTGGTTGCCAAGGCAGTGACTTCATTCACTTCCTGATTGAGGTTACCACACATAACGTCCTGGGTGATGGAACTCTCTAAACGCGGGATTCAGAAAGCCAGGCAAGCACAACCAGTCCCAGTCCCAGTCCCAGTGGTCTCACTTTTTTTGGATTTACCAAGGACAGAGTCTGTCTTTCTTGGTACCTACTGATGTGAGGATGACCAAAAGACAGAAAAGCTAAGAAGAGGGGCCTTTCCTGAAAAAGCAGGTAGTAGCTCACCACTGGCTTCTGACAACTTCACAGAGTTGGCCAAGGAGACCAGAGCTGAGACAGAACAATCCATTTTAGGGAAACATAGTATGGCCCACCAGTCAGAGGACACTCCAGATAGTCACAGACCTACATAGGGGAAGGAGGCGCCTTTGTGGGTGTGGATGTGAATTTCTGGTTTTGTTTCATGTTCTGAGAATAGGTAGGAAAGGCGGTTTGTTTGGTTTGTAGTGGACTGTTTCTAGTATGTCCTTTGAAAAGGTGAGTGTTTCTTTTTCTGTGTATCCCACTCTGTCCGTGGTTGTAGTATTAGAAAAGAGAATGCATCAATGGATGTGTCCTGTCTAGTAGAAATCTTCCCAGCATTCATCCTGCCAATTTATGAATGGACTGTGGCTAGCTTTATCAATGGGCAAAACCTACTATCTTCTTAAGTTCCTGTTTTCTTCCTGAATTCTCCAGAATAGGCTCATGGTTTTATGTCCAAGATATGTACCATCTCCAAGCTCTGTCATATGGCCATGTACTGGATAGCTGAAGGGAATGGGAGCATCTCAGAAAACTCAGATATCAGTGTGACCAGGAAAGTCTCAGTGGAGAAACCCTGCTTTGGGCCATTTGCTTACCTATTGTTCTGTTACCCTGAATGTAAGGAAGGTCTTTGGCTCAGGCCAACCCTTTGTGAAGCCTGAAGAAAACAGTATTCAAATGGAAATGAATGGGCATCACCTGTGGCTCTTTGCTTAATTGCTTTGGAGAGGGATGAGTCTGTTTAAGGCTCTTGTCCCTGTGTGAGGCTGTGGCTTAGATTTTCAGCACCTGATGGATGTAAGGAAAGATCCCATGTGTGCAACCATAACCAAAATTCAAAAAGACCAGTCATTGTGGATGAAGTCTCTCACCTTCCTCTGTTAGGTTCCTAACATCCATCAAGTGTGAATAGGGACCCTTAGGTCAAATGAGTTCTTCAAAGCCCTGCAGATGTGCTAGTGCTTTCTCATGACTACAAATCACATAAAGAATCTATAGCTGACAGTCAGTAGGCCTCAAATAGTAGAAGCAGAGCAGTATTAATGGCAGGCTTATTTGATCAATCCTCGTTCACAGGAAGGGTGTCAAGGCCACCCTGACTTTAGGCAAATGAGGGGCAAGGGAGCTTATTTTGGACACTGTCTTGAGCTGCGCCACTCATGGAAACCTCCAGCCAGAGGTTATAATGAGTGTCTATATAAAAGCAAATGAGGGCCATGTGGGAGTATTTTGGTTATAATACTGCTCATTTTTGTGGCACTTGGAAGAGATGACTGGGTCCACCAGGGATTGAAGTCTTGTGTGATTCCGATTATGGACTGTTTCTGGAACTGACCTCAGTGAAGTATTGCGATGAATTGTGTTGGGATTAAAGAGGCCACACATGATAGTCACCCTTGGAATCTGAAATCTAGGCCGAGGTTGGTTTTCCACAGAGCACTGGGAATATCAGCCAGGATATCACATGATTTTATTCTGAAAAACTTGGCAGCCATAGTTGAGAGTCAAAACACACATGGACCTCACATTGTAGACCTCAATGGGCCTGGCTTCATGTGACGTTTTGGCCACTCTTTGGGGAGCCTTGCCTGTGAGAGTTCTCTGGAGATTTTATTGAAATGAGCTTCCTCAACATTTAATGGTTCCCAAATGAACTGAAACCCACAGTGCCTCTAACTTCATCCTTGAAAAATGGCTAGATAAATACCCTGAAATGTTTGAAATTCCCATGACCAGTTAGCACTGGTGAAACTTTGAATGTCCTGTTGCTGATAATGAGTATATCATACAGTGACTAGATTGACTGGGTTTGAAGAAAATCGTGTAGAACTGTGATGCCAGTAAGTTGGAGACTGCTGAGTAGTGGGCCTAGAGTAGTGGTGTGCAGGTGTGTGACAAAACATCTGCGGTGGGCTCATGTGAATCTGCCATTGGATTCCAAATGGCTTGTGACTGACATAGTGTAGCCAGCAGACACATATATGGAAATACATCTTGTTATATGGAGAGTTTTTAGGGCAATGTTCAGAATCAGGTTGCTAAGTTCAAGGGGGCAAGCTATGTGGGATAGAGGCCTGGTTGGTTCATTCTCCTGCAGACCCTGACCCACCACACCTGAAAGAACTCCCTCTAGCACTGTGTCCTAGTTGAACTCCTTGTTATTTCATGAATCAAATACCAAACTACCAGTGCAGCCACAAGAAACACCACAAAAAGTGGAAAATGATCAAATGGTTTCACAGTCCCCACAGGGAGACACTTAGCTCCCAGTGGCCACAGTTTACCTACAAAGAAAGAATTCAGCACTACTGCCTCATGTTCATTGGAAAATAAGAAACAATGTCCTTCAGGTCACATAGATGCAGAACCAGCTTCAATGGTCTCACTACAAAGACAACAAAGTTCCTGAAAACAACATATATTTCAAGTGCCCAATCACAGATGGAGTTTCTCAAGAATTTTTTAGGCCAGCAAAGCTCCATTTTTGTGGAGGGTTTACCCTGTTCTTCACTATTGTAAACTCCACCATCAAGTTTGTGAACAACTGAGCATATTCCTTTCCATATATGTATTCACAGATTTTCGAACTCTACTCCTCTAATTGTGTCTTACTTGGGGCGAAGGTAATGTCAAAGCATTGTTCTGGATGAGAGTGGGATGATTTTTCGTAGCACATATTTAAAACCACATTGGATACCTTTTCCAATTTTCCATTCGAAATACTGACTCCCTGACACTAACCCATAGCCCACAAAACTCTGACTACTTATCCTAATATGATGGAGAAAAATAATCCAAACAGAATATAAATACAAGCAGTTCAGAGGAGGCATGGTGTATAGTTGGATTTGCTTCTTGCATTATATAGTGTAGGAGTTATTAATCTAGTCAATTTTTTTGTTGAAATTGTTCTCCATGTGATTTTATAGTTAACAAATATGTGAATTCCTGTCTCCGTTTCTCTGTAGCCAATTTGCACATGTACTTTTATATGCACATATAGAATCCTACAAGGTACGAAAAGTACATTCTTGTGAGGTGACTGACTTTGCAGATACACATTGTGAGAAGAGATCACTTCTCCTAAACGCTGTTGGAAGTGAAAATTCGACCTCTTGTTGAGCTTCCGAGTTGAACAACACTATACATAAATCCATGTTCAGTAAAATGAATATTTTTGGATCCGTGGATGATATATATTTCATGGTGAATTTTGATTGGCATATATATTTCTACTTTTTAATGTCTGTGTACGTGTGTGTGTGTGTGTGTGTGTGTGTGTGTGTGTGTGTATATATATAATCTCCAGATTTTTCAAAATATGAAATACATGTGTCTTATTATACATTCCCTAAAATCATTCATATTCATATATGTAGATTTATAATCAACTTTTCACAAGATTATCCTCAGAAATATTCATCCACCTGAAATACATATTTGTTTCCTAGTACTGAAACCTATCTTCAGTGAATGGTGCATACAAACCCTAATATTAATACAGTAACTGGCCAAGGTTAACATCAATGCAAATTGATTCCTATGGGACATGATGTGTATTTTGAAGTTGATTTTTATTCAAAACTGGTACATTACTATTTCTTCAATTTATGCACATGATAGGATTTATATTTCATCCACAAGTTCGCTAATTTAGAGGCAGTTGTTTCACTTTCAATCACTTCCTGCTTCAGAACACATGTATTCTTCCATGTTTCTTGACTGGTCTTTTCATGAGACTTCTTTCCAAACACATTATTTTCGATTTCCATAATCACTTTTGAAGCAAAACTCACACACCTTTCATGATAAACCATAATCTTAATTTGACCAATAGATGTATAACTAGTTTGAATGAATGTACGTATATCAATATAAGATTTCTTATATATTTTAACATATGAATACAATACATTATTTAAAGTGGAACCAGTTATATTATGTATTCACAGTGTTGTCTATTCATGCATTATCTCTATATTAATAGACACAGGGTACACCTCTTTGTACCCCCAATACTATCTTATTCATCTTCAAAATATTGCTCCCAGAAACGGTGGAAGAATTACTCATGTCACCTGATCTACATATACATTTTATCACAGTAATATTCTGGACACAAAAATCAAAGGTCACACTTATTATTGTACCAAAGCCTAAATTGAAAGTGAACATGGATTAATAAACACAGCCATGTCCAGGTTGCCTAAGGCTCTCAAATATCAATCCAATTTGTGACTACATATTGTTTTCTTCCTAAGATCATATATTCAAATTCAACCCTGTTGAAAATGTCTAATCCTATCACCCACTTTATACTTTGCTGATTTTGTAATGCCTCTATTGATATCTGTTTTCCTACATATTTTCTCTGGTTCACCATTTTGACTGACTCTTCACATGGGCTGACATTTACATTCACACTCTTAAAGAAACCCTATTGCTAAAGAACATTTTTTTTCCAAAACCTATTCTCACTCTTCTTCCTAAACCTACCGACTATCCCTTTTGACTAGATGTTCTCTTCTACCTTCAATCATCCAAGTAAACATTGGGCGAGCTTCGGAGGAAGAGACCACCAAAAGATTATCTCATGCAACAGCAAAGGATTTATTGGGGGTCCAGCATGCAGGGGATCAGAGCTCACTTGAATAGAGCAGAGAGCCCTGAGAAGAGCTTAAGCAGAGCTTATATACTTTCCTTGGGGAGGGCAGGGAGCGAAGTTTTTTGATGTGTCAGGGTGAGTGGGTGGTTTGCCTTCAATCGGGTGAGGGAGTACATTCTGCAGTTTGGCAGTTGGGGACATGACATTCTGGGAACAAGATTAGCAAACAGTTCTCAAGATTTCAACAGTGTTTTGTTAACCATACAGAAAAACAGGAAGTGACAAGTACCTATTTTATTAACGTTTCATTCCCCATTTCTTCTTCTTGCTACTTTTAATCATAAAAGTGATCATTGGGGGGTGTCATATTCTATGTCTGCTAGTGAGGTATTACCATAATTTTAACTTGTCCAAATTGAGCTTGGAGAAAAGAAATTACATGGTTGAGCAAACAAGGTTTTATAGTTAGCAATAATATGGAGATTATTATTGGACAGGCCAGGGTTGATAAAAAAAAACGTAGTCAAACAGAGGACTATGTGAACCAAGACTCAAACCACCCTTTTTCTGCCTCTCTCTCTCATTGATGCTCTTCAAGGTGTCTTTTTAAATTACTCATAATTTTTTTACAACTGAAGTATGGTCGGAATAAACACAACACTCTTCCCTCAATGCAGCACAAAGGTCCCTTTCACTCATGAAGAGGAGGTCCAACCCTCAGCTGCTCTGTAAAAGAACTTCAGAGAGAGAGGTTAAAGATTCCTGCAAAGCTGTTATGGAGGTTTCTAATATATTTAAGTTTTGGTCTATTTCTGCTTCTAACTGGGTCATTTGTTGTGTCCCATGGACCAGGGCAGTGGTTCCTGTGCCCACCCTTGTGGCAACTCCTATTCTTTATAGGATGGCTAAAGTGAGGGACATATGTTCCCAGTGAAACCGGGTTGTATGCCCCACCTATTTGATCTTCAAATGAACCTGCGTCATGATAGAGCATTCTGGGTAACATCTGCACCATTACACAATTAATCACATCCGTTTTTCATTTCATGAAAACATCAATAATGTTTTAGTATATAGAATTATACTGTTGTAGGGACGGACAAGGCAAGGCACCTAAGATAGCACCAAAGACAGTGAAACAGTCTTATTTGGTTGCACCCAGATTCAGAGGGCATTGCTTAGGTTGTAATCAATTAATCTTCTGAATTCCAAGTTTAGGTAGTTTCAGAATTTTGTACCCATCATGTAAGAGAAGTGGCTCAGAAGATCACACTCTGCAGGAGTTCACAAAAAGCTGTTTTTGTTTCTGTTTTTTTTTCCTCTGTTCTGGGCAAGTTAACTTTTCAAGGACAACTGGGTGGGGGAGAGCTTTTACTTCCCTTTCTTTTTTTCCCCCTGTCAGCTGTTACCATGGAGCCCAGATGGTAACTTCTTTGTCTTAGAAATGTTGCCATCTCTGTGAAGCCCCAGCTCAAGGCCAGAGGAATTGTTCACATATTTTGTGAAAAACTAGTAAGGGGGTGTCTAGCTTAGGAGTGCTGATTTTTTTTAGCCAGTGGCCAGGTTGAACAGGGCAACATTAAAAGAGGAAGGTTATCTACACTGAAATCGTTTATAGGGACTTTTTTGCTGAAAGTCCTAAAGTCAGCCATGGTGAAGACTCCTGGAGAAGGTCAGTGAAAACTTTTCTGTAGGCCTGGTACAGAGGGGGGAGACAGAGAAGTCGGGGCTTAGAGCAGCTTCATGGATCTGAGAATGAGAAAGGAGAGATCTAAAAGAATAATGGGAAAGGGGTTTGGGATATTCCTAGCAACAAAACTTGAGTAGTTTTACAGGTAGAGCAGAGGGGAAGAAGGGAGTGAGTATCCACAAAGCCTGTGAGGGACTTTAAATTTTTAGAAACCTGTTTTCAGTGATGAAAAAGCAACTTTAAAGGCCATTTTAATTACATTTGGATAGTGGTCTGAGGGCTCTCCTCAGCTGGTTTGAGCTATGGGTTAGCTGGTAAGAGAACCTGGTGGGACCCAGTGCGGGCAGTGACAAGAGAAGAGAGGAGTGAGTTGGTGGAGGGGTACCTCAGTACCTGCTTCTCAGCCAGGGCGCAATGGTCTGAGAAGCGGTGTTGGTTTGGGTTTTTGATCTAGTAATTGAAGGGAAGAAATAAGGTTGCTGAGTTTGGAGTGACAGCAGATAGTCTAGAGAAGAAGGTTGAGGGTGAGGGTCTATTGGAGAAGCATAGTTCAGGATGTGAGCGAAGGAGGGAAAAGGCTTCCACATAGGGGAATCTCCTTTTACCCTTTTGAGCACTTGCAGAAGTTAAAAAGGTCACACAGTATTTGAGGATCTAGAGACCCCTCTGGGGGCCATGGGTTTTGGTTATCTAATTTGTCATATGGCCAATGCTGTGTACAGAATTTGATGAGGAGTTCGGGTTCCATCAGGAAGCCCCTGTATGCTAACATCCCCATGACTTACAGAAGTAATTGGCTTTTCCCCCCACATAGCTGTTGCTGTTTGTGGCTTTGATTCTCTGCCGGGCAAACATAGTAATCTAGGCTAGCCAACCTGCACCTGGCTTACCTGTCCCTACATCCATAATGTTTGTTTCCATTATCTATGGTACGGAAGGTATTTAATGGAATTTTAGTGGGATCATCTTCATCAGGGATATCCTAATAGGAAAGACCTATAGCCAGCTAACAAATGTCTGGGTGGAGAAATGGCCACCAGGTCCCAAAGTGGGCTATATGTGAGATAGATTATACTTCTTCTCCAGTAGGATTTGGGATCAGCCATCGCTGCTGAAAGGGCTGATGAGGGTTAGAACTACTGGTGGTCAAGGGGAGACTCTATAGCCTCATCCACCTGGCGAATACACAATTTGAGAGTTACCACTCTTTTCCAGTTTCCAGGCAGAGTCTGGACAGGGTGCAGGCTTGAGATGAGAGACCAGGATCCAGGAAGTGATTCTGTCTACCTTTACCACTGTAGGTGTTATAAGTAGTACCTGGTATGGTCCTTTCCAGTGGGGTTCCAGAGATGACACCTGATGTTGTCTTACATAGACAAAGTCTCTTACTTGATATTTATGTGGAGTCCCCTCATCTCCAGGTTGGTAGGCAGTGGCCAGCTGTTTTCACAGGTATCGCTGAGTTCTTTCAAGAGCTTTAAGTCTGTCAAGCAAGGTGATGTGGAAAGGATAGTTAGGTCTTAGAGTTGGGGTTAGGACCCTTACTGGAATAGGGGCCCCATAGGGAATTTTATAGTGGGTGAGGTTACACAAAGAAACAGAATGAGAATTTCTTGCATGAAACATTGCATAAGGCAGAAGCATTGTCCAATCTTTTATGTCCGTCTCTAAGCTTAATTTCATTAAGGTCTCTTTAATGGTTCTATTCATTCATTCTACCTGTCCTGAACTCTGTGGTCTATAAGCACAATGTAATCCCCAGGGTACTGGCTAACCCCTAACGTACCTGGGTCACGAATGCAGGTCCATTATCAGACTCTGTTACCTTAGGCAGGACGTATCTTGGAAAAAAATCTTCCAGGATCTTCTTGACCACCATTTGTGCTGTTTCTTTCTTTTCTTTTTTTTTTTTTTTTTTGGTAGGGAAGGCTTCAATCCATCCTGAAAATGTGTCTACAAAGACTAGGAGATATTTAAGTCCATACCTTGCATGCTTAATTTCAGTAAAGTTCACTTCCCAGAATTGTCCTGGTCTTTTTCCTCCTAGGTGCTTTCTTCCAAGAAGCTTGGAAGGGTAAGCATTAAACAATTGATGGACCCGACAGGCTTTTGTTACCCATTCAGTCCTTTTGCTGTGATTTGGTTAGTGGAAAACTCTGTTCTTGATCCTTCAGGAATGCCTGCAGTTTCATTGAACAAAGTTGAGTGAGTTGATGTACATTTTCTACTGACATAGTTAGAGCCATCACTATAGGAGTTTTTACTGAAGGATTTAGAAATCCCACTTGGTTGCCTTCAGGGTTAAAAGTTATTTTGGCCCAGAGCTTGGTGAGCAGATCTCTGCCCATCAATGGGGCCAGGAATTCTGCAATTACTAGGAAGGATTGATGGATTTTCCTTTTCCCAGGTCCATGGTCCTCTTAGTTGTCCAAGCCCGATACTTACTGCCATTTGCCCCTTGAACTAGAGACCTTTTATTTGATAGATGGCCCAATGGGGCCTTAACGGCTGAGTATATTGCCCCTGTATCCACTTCAAAGTTTACTGGGGTCCCCTACACTTCAAAAGTTACCCTGAGCTCGGCGAGGGGATGTGAGCCCCAACATTTGGAGTCATCCTCAAGAGTCAGAATGGCTGGCTGGAGTGGCTGTCTCTTTCTAGGGCACTCTTTGGCCCAGTGTCCTTTTTCTTCACAGTAGGCACAGTGATCTGAGGCAAGGAGTGGCCTCTGGCGGGGGCCCAGGTATCCCTTCCTGTCTCCCTGTTTCTTAATTTCTGGCCTATTTGTTGTTGTGATCAGGACCTTAGTCAGCGCCTTAGTCTGTCTTTGTTTCTTTTATCCTCCCTTTGCTCCATTCTCTTTCTCAGTTTCTCTTTTAAAGTATACCTTCTCGGCTTCTCTGACTAAATCTCTCAAAGTCATATTTTGTAATCCATCTAAGCATTTTAACTTTCTTTTAATATCCGGGGCAGCTTGCCCAATAAAGGCCATTGTGACAGATGCCTTTTGATCCTCTGCCTGAGGATTGAAAGGAGTATATCTTCTATATGCCTCCATAATTCTCTCTAGAAACATAGAGAGAGGTTCTTCAGGCCCTTGAATAATCTCTCTTACCTTAGCCTAATTAGTTGGTCGCCTAGCGGCCGCACGGAAACCCACTATTAGAGCCCGGCGATAAGTGAACAGATGCTCCCTACCTTCAAAGATTTTGGGGCCACAGTTGGGTTGGTTCAAAGGAGAGCTGGCTTTGATTATCTTGGGAAGTTGTGTCAGTCACGCATCTGGTCAGAGGATATTTTTTTCCAGCTTCCAGGAGTATTCTATTTTGATCCCCTGTCATGAAAACAGTCCCTATGAGTTGTTGGCAGTCATCTCAAGTAGGCTAGTGTGAAAACATCAATGACTCAACCAGACCTGTGTGCCAGGTGTGGTCCTCAGAAAAAGGGGGATTGTTATATTTCCAATTATGTACGTCTGAAGAGGAGAATGGCCAAAACTGGTAGGCTTGCATTTTTTCCCCCATGGCCGTCATCAATCATTGGCCCATAGGGATGGAGGGGGAGCATCATGGGAGTTCCAGTGTTTTCAACCATTCGCTGCTGGCGAGTTCCTATAGCTGGGCCAGCTTCCTCAAGGGAAGGAAAGGCTGTGTGTGCCACTGGGGAGCTATCTGGAGGGCGCTGTGCTCCTCCAATTGCAGAGAGGCTGAGTCAGCAACAGGGGATCACTTAGAGGGTGTTGGGGATTGGGGGAAGAGGGCAGGGGATAAGGAGGTGGAGGAGAATCCAGTAGAGTCAAATCTTGTGACTCAGGGAGAACAGAGGGTGGAGAAGGAAGAAGAACAGAGGGTTTGAGAGATCGTGGGGGAAGGACTAGGAGCGGGGGCAGCGTTAAGGAAAGGCTTCACCCACGGAGGAGGAGATTTGCAGAGGTCCTGCAAAGTTAAGATATATGGCTGTTGATCCAGATGGCTATGTGGCCCTGGCTAAAAGACAATATCTCTGACTTTATAAATTAGTGGGAAGTAGAAAGATCCTTCTAGAGGCCATCCGACTCCAAAGGTGGGCCATTCTGAGGCACAGAGCGTCTTCCAGGTCCAGTGTTTTACTAAATAAAAAAGATTCTGAGCCCTTAAGTGGACTTTGGGCCAGTGATCAATGGTCAGGGACAGAGGCATTGAAGTGCTCTGTCCCATAATGAAAGATACACAAACAGTGAAAGCCACGACACATGGGGTCTCACATTCGCCGCTGCTGGATTTCAGTGGAACCTCCATATGAAAAGGTCGGGCAAGCCTTGGAGGAAGAGACCACAAAGAGATTGTCACATGCAACAGCAAAGGGTTTATTGGGGGTCCAGCATGCTGGGGCTCAGAGCTCAATTGAAAAGAGATGAGAGCCCTGAGAACACCTTAAGCAGAATTTATGTAATTTTCTTGGAGAGGGCAGGGAGGAAAATTTATTGATGGGTCCAGGTTAGTGGGCAGTTTGCGTGCACACGGGTGAGGGAGTACATTCTGCAGTTTGGCAGTTGGGAAGAGCACATTCTGGGAACAAGATTAGAAAAGAGTTCTCAAGATTTCAAAAGTGTTTTGTTAAGCATACAGAGAAACAGGAAGTTACAAGTACCTATTTTATTAACCTTTCACTACCGACTATCCCTTTTTGACTGGATGTTCTCTTCTCCATTCAATCATCCAAGGTACAAGGTCCTAGGCCATTGAATATTGATTAATCTGTCACATCTGTGCAGAACCTAATTCAAAGCTAAGTATCCCAATCAAGGGCCCAATTCTCTTCTGGGCTTCAAAACTTACCTAGATTTCTGTTTTCATACATATATTTCACCTATATATTCTCATACATATCACAGCTTCCCAATACCATTATTCATCCAGCAGAATGATTCCTAACCCAAATCGAAAATGTTATTAACCCTAACCGTACACTTTTCCCTCAATCTAACATTACAGAGAGAAGGGAGAGAGTTAGTCTTACAATACAGGAATGTAGTGGATCTTCCACCTGCTGAGAACCTCAAAGGTCCATGCAGAAATGACCTCTGGAGAAGACATAGGCAGCTATGAAGGACCTGGGAGAGTAAAAGTCATCTTACAGGACAAACAACCTGGCCAGGATGAAGGTTTGTGTCCAAATCAGCCTCTCTCGTCCTAATGTAGAGAAGATGGACCAAACCAGGCCTCTGTGGAGAGCTGTTCCCAGGTTCCTATGGTTGATATACCAATCTAACTTGTGAAAGTGTCACAGGAAGTTGGGGCAGCCACCATCTCATGTGACCCTTGGAAGCAACTGTTAGGACAAAGTGGTTGCCAAGCCAGTGAACTCATTCAGTTCCTGAAGGAAGTGACCTCACCTCACTTCCTTGGTGATGGAACTCTCTGAACATGGGATCCAGGAAGCCAGGCATCCAAGCCAGTCTCAGTCCCAGTCCCTGTGGGCTCACTTGTTTGGATTTACCAAGGACAGAGTCAGTCTTTCTTGGTACCTACTGATGTGAGAATGGCCAAATACCAGAAAAGCTCTGAAGAGGGGCCATTCCTGAGAAAGCAGGTAGTGGCTCACCACTAGCTCCTGACAACTTCACAGAGTTGGCCAAGGAGACCAGATCTGATAAAGGACAGGTCATTTTGGGAGAACATAGTATGGTCCAGAAGTCAGAGGACACTCCGAATAGTCACAGACCTACTTGAGGGAAGCAGGTTCCTTTTTGGGTGTTGGTGTGGGTTTGTGGTTTTGTCTCATGTTCTGAGAATAGGTAGGAAAGACGGTTTTGTGGTTTGGAGTGAAATGTTTGTACTAAGTCGTTTCACAGGGCGTGTGTTTCTATGTCTGTGTATCTCACTGTGTCCGTGGTTGTAGACATTAGAAAAAAAGAATGCATCAATGGATGTGTCCTGTCTATTAGAAAGTTCGGAGCATTCATCCTGCCAATTAATGAATGGACCAGGGCTTGCATAATCAATGGGTAACACCTGCTATCTTCCTAAGTTCCAGTTTCCTTCCTGAATTCTGGCCACTCTCCAGAATAGGCTCATGGTTTTGTGTCCAAGATATGTACCACCACCAAGCTCTGTCACATGGCCATATACTGGATAGCTGAAGGGAATGGCGAGCATCTCGGGGCTCTTTGTTCTTTGCTCCTCTGAAGTGAGCTCTGAGCCTCAGCATACTGGACCCCCAATAAACCCTTTGCTGTGGCATGAGACAGTCTCTTGGTGGTCTTTTCCTCCGAAGTTCGCCTGACCTTTTCAGTTTCTGACTTCCGTCAAGTGAGAATAGGGATCATTTGGGTCAAATGAGTTCTTCAAAGCCCTACAGTGGATAGCCCATAGGTGCTTGGGTTTTCTCCTGAATCCAAATCACATAAAAAATCTACACTTGACAGTCATTAGGCCTCAAATTGGAGAAGCAGAGCAGTATTAAAGTCAGGCTTATTTGATCACTCCTGGTTCAAAGGAAGGGTGTTTAGGCCACCCTGACTTTTGGCAAATGAGGGGCAATGGAGCTTATTTTGGACACTGTCTTGGGCTGCACCCCTCATGGAAAATTCCAGCCAGAGGTTATGATGCGTGTCTATGTAGAAGAAGATGAGGCCCATGTGGAAGTGTTTTGATTTAAATTGTGGTCATTTGTGTGGCGGCTGGAAGAGATTACTGGGTCCTGGTGTGACTCCTTTTAGACACTGTGTCCTGGAACTGAGCTTAGTGAAGTATTGCCATGAGTTGTGTTGGGATTTGAGGAGGCCATGCATGAGAGTCGCCCTTGGAACCTGAGATGTAGGCCCAGGGTAGCTTTCCACAGAGCACTGGGAATCTCAGTCAGGATACCACAAGATTGTATTGTGAAAGATTTGGCAGCCATAGTTGAGATCAAAACACTCATGGATCTCAATTGTAGACCTCAATGAGCCTGGCTTCAGGTGACCTTTTGGACACTCTTTGGGAAGCCTTGCCTGTGAGAGTTCTCCAGAGTTTTCATTGAAATGATCATACTCACCATTTAATGGTTCCTGCATGAATTGAAATCCACTGTGCCTCCAACTTCATCCTTGATAAATGGCTAGATAAATAGTTTAAATTTTTGAAATTCCCATGAACAGGTGGCATACAGAACCTTTGGATGTCCTATTTCTGATCATGAGTGTACCAGACAGTGCCTTGATTGATTGGGTTTAATGAAAATGGTGTAGAACCGAGATGCCAGTAATTTGGAGCCTGATGAGTAGAGGGCCTAGAGCAGCGGTGGGCAGGTGTGTGATCAAACATCTGTGATGGGGCCATGTGGATCTGCCTTTGGATTCCAAATGTCATGAGACGGACATGGTGCAGCCAGAAGACCATTATAAGTAAACACATCTTGTTATATGGAGAGGTTTTAGGGTAATTTGCAGAATCAGGTTGCTATGGTCAAGGGAGCAAGCTATGTGGTACAGAGACTGGTTTCATGAATGCTCATGTGTGACCCACCACACGTGATAGAACTCCCTCCAGCACTGTGTCCCAGTTGAACTCCTTGTATTTCATGAAGCAAATACAAAACTCGCAGTGCAGCAGCAAGAAACACCAGGAAAAGTGGAGGATTACTAAATGGCTTCACAGTCCACACGGGCAGACACTTAGACCACTGTGTCCCAGTTGAACTCCATGTATTTCGTGAAGCAAATACCAAAGTCGCACTGCAGCAGCAAGAAACACAATGAAGAGTGGAAGAGGAACAAATGAATATACAGTCCACGCGGGGACACACTTAGCCCCAAGTGGCCATAGTATACCTACAAAGAGAGAATTCAGCACTGCTCCCTCATGTTCATTGGAATATTACAATTTATGTCCTCCAGGTCACATAGATGCTGACCCAGCTTTGATCTTCTCACTAGAAGGAAGCAAAAGCTCCTGAAAACAACATATATTTCAAGTGCCCAAACTCAGAGGCAGTTTCTCAAGAAGTCTTTAGGCCAGCAGAGCTCCGTGATTGTGGAGTGCTTACCCTGTCCCTTACTTTTGAAAACTCCTCTACCACCTCCATGGTTGTGAACTCCTGATCAAATTCTATTTCAGATATGTATTCACATATTTTCTATCTCTTTTCCTCTAATTGTGTCTTACTTGGGGTGAAGGTAATGTCAAGGAATTGTTCTGGATGAGAGTGGGAAGATATTTCTGAAGCACATATTTGCATACACATTGGATTCATTTTCCTATTTTCCATTCAAAATACCGAATCCCTGACATTAACACATACCTTACTAGACTCTGACTACTAATCCTAATATGTTGGAGAAAAATACCCGCAAAAGAATAGAACTACAAGTAGTTCAGAGGAGACATGGTGTATAGTTGGGCTTGCCTTTTGAATTATATAGGGTAGGAGTTTTAAATCTTGTCAATTTTTTTTTGTAATAGTTCTCCATGTATTTTAAAAGTTAGGAAATATGTGAATTCCTGTCTCCCTTACTCTGAAGCCTATTCAGCACCTGTATTTTTATATGCACATTTAGAATCCTACCTGTTACCACACGTACATTCTTCTGTGGTGGCTGAATTGGCAGATACAAATTGTGACAAGGGATCACTCCTCCTAAACGCTGTTGGAACTGAAAATTCAACCTGTGGGTGAGCTTCCTAGTTGAACAACATTATACATAAATCGATGTTCAGTAAAATGAATTTATTTGGATCTGTGGATGATATATATTTCATGGTGATTTTAAATTGGCATATAGTGCTACTTTTTAATGTCTGTGAATGTTTGTGTGTGTGTGTGTGTGTGTATATATATATATATATATATATATATATATATATATATATATATATATACACTCTCCAGATTTTTCAAAATATGAAATATATGTGTATTATTTTACACTTCCTAAATTTTTCATATTCATGAATGTGGATTTATACACTCTCCAGATTTTTCAAAATATGAAATATATGTGTATTATTTTACACTTCCTAAATTTTTCATATTCATGAATGTGGATTTAAAATCATCTTTTCACAAGATTATTCTCATAAATATTCACATACCCTGCTAGACTCTGACTACTAATCCTAATATGATGGAGAAAAGTAACGCAAACAGAACAGAACTACAAGCAGTTCAGAAGAGGCATGTTGTATAGTTGGACTTGCCTTTTGCATGATAAATGGTAGGTGTTATAAATCTAGTCAATTTTCAATTGAAATAGTTCTACATGTGTTTTTAAAATTAACAAATATATGAATTCCTGTCTCCCTTTCTCTGTAGCCTATTCATCACATGTATTTTTATATGCATTTATAGAATCCTACCTGGTATCACATGTACATTTTTGTGAGTTGGCTGACTTGGTAAATACAAATTGTGAGAAGAGATCACTCCTCCAAATCGTTGTTGGAACTGAAAATTCCACCTATAGGGTAGCTTCCTAGTAGAAAAACATTATACATAAACTCATGTTCAGTAAAATAAATATTTTTGCATCTTTGGATGATATATATTTATAGATGAATTTTGATTGGCATATATATTGCTACTTTTTAATGTCTGTGTGTGTGTTTTGTGTAAATATATATATATATATATATATATATATATATATATATATATACACACACACACACACACACACTCTCCAGATTTTTGAAAATATGAAATATATGTGTCTTATTTACACTCACTAAATTCATTCATGTTCATGTACTTGGATTTATAATCAACTTTTCACAAGATTATTCTCAGAAATATTCATCCACCTGAAAAACAGATATAACTAATATTTCTACAATAACTGACCAAGTTTAAAATCAATGCACCTCGATTCCGATATGACAAGCTGTGCATTTTGACATTCATTTTTATTAAACCCTGGTACATTAATATTTATTCGTATTATGGACATCATAGGATATATATTTCATCCACAAATTCACAAATTTATGGACATTTGTTTCACTTTCAATCAATTCCTGCTTCAGAACACATGTATTCCTCCAGGTGTCTTGACTGGTCTTTTCATGTGACTTCTATCCAAACACATTATTTTTGATTTCCATAATCAATTTTGAAGCAAAACTCACACCCTTTATGATAAACCATATCCCTAATATTACAAATAGATGTATAATTGGTTTGAATGAATGTATGAATATCAATATAAAATTTTCTTTATATTTTCAGATATCACTTCAATCCATTTTTTAAAGTTGAAACCAATTATATTCTTTATTCACACTATTGTCTATTCATACATTTTCTCTATATTCAGAGACACAGGGTGCACCTATTTGTACCCCCAATACTAATTTATATGTCTTCAACATATTGCTTCCAGAAATGGTGGAAGAAGTACTCATGTCACCTGATCTACATATACATTTTTTCAGTGTAATATTCTGGACACAAAATGCAAATGTCTCACTTATGATTGTACCAAATCCTAAATAGGAAGTGAGCATGGATTACTAAAAACATCCATGTCCAGGTTGACTAATGCTCTCAAATGTCTATCCTGTTGGTGACTACATATTTGTTTCTTCCTAAGATTATATATTAAATCTCAACCTGTTGAAAATGTCTAATCCTATCACTCACTTTATACTTTGCCTGATTTCCTAATGTTTCTATTGATAAATGCTTTCCTACATATTTTTTCCAGTTCATCACTGAGACCAACTCTTCACATGTGCTGACATTTACATTCACTCTCTAACCAAAACTCTATTGCTAAAGTACTTTTGGTCCAAATCCTATTCTCACTCTTCTATCTAAAACTACATTATCTTCCTAATCCTACCGACTATCCCTTTTTGACTGGATGTTTTCTTACACATTCAATCAACCAAGGTACATGGTCCTCTGCCATTGTATAACGATTTATCTGAGATATCTGTGCAGAACATTGTTCAAACTAAGTTTCCCACTTCAGTGCCCAGTGCACTTCTGGGCTTCAAATCTTATCTAGAATTCCGTTGTCATACTTATATTTCACCTCTATATTCTTACAAATACCACAGGATCCCAATATTCTTATTCATGCAGCAGAATGATTCCTAACACAAATCGAACCTGTTATTAACCTAACCATATACTGTTCCCTCAATCTATCTTTACAAAAGAGCAGGACTGAGTTAGTCTTACAATACAAAAATGTAGGGAGACTTTCACCTGCTGAGAAGCTCAAAGGTTCATGCAGATATGATCCCTGGAGAAGATACAGGGAACTATGAAGTATCTGAGAGAGAAAAAGTCATCTTCAATTGCAAACAACCTGGTCATGACGAAGGGATGTGTCTGAATCAGCCTCTATCTTCTTAATGTAGAGAAGATGGACCAAACCAGGCCTGTGTAGAGAGCTGTTCCCAGGTGCCTATGGTTGGTATAACTTTCTATCTTGTGAAATTGTAACAGGAAATAGGAGCAGCCTCCATCTCATGAGACCCTTGGAAGCAACTGTTAGGACAAAGTGGTTGCAAAGGCCGCAAATTCAATCAGTTCCAGAAAGAAGTGACCTCACCTAATTTTCTTGGTGAAGAAACACTCTAAACTTGGAATCCAGGAAGCCAGGCACCCAGAGGCAGGCCCAGTTCCAGTCCCAGTGGGCTCACTTGTTTAGATTTACCGAGGACAGAGTCCGTCTTTCTTGGTAAATACTGATGTGAGTATGGCCAAATGCCAGGTGAGCTCTGAAGAGGGGCCTTTCCTGAGAAAGCAGGTAGTGTCTCACTGCTGGTCCCAGACAATTTCACAGTGTTAGCCAAAGAGACCAGATCTGAGACAGGACAGGCCGTTTTGGGGGAACATAAAATGGTCCACCGGTCAGAGGACTCTCCAGATAGTCACATACCTACTTGGAGGAAGGAGGTGCCTTTGTGGTTGTGGGTGTGAGTTTGTGGGTTTGTCTCATGTTCTGAGAATAGGGAGGAAAGGCAGTTTGTTTGGTTTGGAATGGACTGTGTCTACTGAGTCCTTTGACAAGGCAAGTGTTTCTATGTCTGCGTAACCCACTGTGTCTGTGTTGTAGACATTAGAAAAGAGAATGCATCAATGGATGTGTCATGTCTAGTAGAAAGCTTCTCAGCATTCATCCTGCCTAATTTATGAATGGACTGCGGCTTGCCTTATGGATGTGCAACACCTACTATCTTCCTAAGTTCCTGTTTTCTTCAGAGAATTATGGCCACTCTTCAGAATAGGCTTATGATTTTATGTCCACCATATGAACCACCTCCAAGCTCTGTGACATGGCTATGTACTGGATAGCTGAAGGGAATGAGAGCATGTCATAAAACTCAGATATCATTGGGATCAGGAGAGTCTCAATGGAGAAACCCTGCTTTGGGTCTTTTGCTTACCTATTTGTTGCCCTGAATGTCAGGAAGTTCTTTGACTCAGGCCACACCTTTTTGAAGCCTGAAGAAAACAGTTTTCAAATGAAAATGAATATGCATCACCTTGGGCTCTTTGCTTAATTGCTTTGGAATGGGATGTGTCTGAATCAGCCTCTTGGCCCTGTGTGAGGCTGTGGCTTTGATTCTCAGCACCTGATGGGTCTAAAGAAAGATCCCATGTGTGCATCCAAACAAAAATGGCCAAAAGGGCGGTCATTGTGGATGGAGTCTCTCGTCTTCCTCTGTAATGTTCCTGCCTCCATCAAGTGAGAATAGGGATCCTTTGGGTCAAATGAGTTCTTCAAAGCCCTGAAGAGTCTAGCCCATAGGTGCTTGGATTTTCTCATGACTCCCATTCACATAAATAATTTAAACCCCACAGTCACTAGGCCACAAATTGGAGAAGTGGAGCAGTATTAACAGCAGGCCTATTTGATCACTTCTGGTTCACAGGAAGGGAGTCCGGGCCTTTAGGCAGATGAGGGGTAAGGAAGCTTATTTTGGACATTGTCTTGGGCTGTGCCCCTCATTGAAACCTCCAGCCAGAGGTTATGATGAGTGTCTATATGGAAGAAGATGAGGTCCATGTGGGAGTGTTTTGGTTTTAATTGTGGTCACTTGTGTGGCAGTTGGAAGAGATGAATTGGTCCACGTGGGCTGGAACTCTGGCATAATTACCCTTAGAGACTGCATTCTGGAACTGATCTTAGAGAAGTATTGCAATGAATTGTGTTGGGATTTTAGGAGGCCACGCATGAGGGTAGTCCTTGGAAAATGAGTCTTGACCCAGGGTTGCTTTCCACAGAGCACTGGGAATCTCAGCCAGGATATCACATGATTTTATTCTGAAAGACTTGGCAGCAATAGTTGAGAGTCAAAACAAACATGGACCTCATATTGTAGACCTCAATGGGCCTGGCTTCATGTAAACTTTTGGGCACTCTTTTGGAAGCCTTGCCTGTGAGAGTTCTCGAGAGCTTTCATTAATATGAGTTTCCTCAACATTTAATGGTTCCTGAATGAATTGAAACCCACAGTGCCTCCAACTTCATCCTTTAAAAATGGTTAGATAAATACCATGAAATGTTTAAAATTCCCATGAGCAGGTGGCACTGGAGAACCTTTGGATGTCCTGTTTCTGATCATGAGTATACCAGAAGTTGCCTTGATTGACTGGTTTTCATGAAAATGGTATAGAAAAGAGATGCCAGTAAGTTGGAGCCTGCTAAGTAGTGGACCTAGAGAAGTTGTGGGCAGGTGTGTGATAAAAAATCTGTGGTATGGCCATGTGGATCTGCCTTTGGCTTCCAAATGGATTATGACTGATATGGTGCAGCCAGCAGACCCTTCTCTGAAAAGGCATCTTGTTATATGTAGGAGTTTCAGGGCAATGTTCAGAATCAGGTTGCTATGCTCAAGGAGGCAAGCTGGTGGGATAGAAGCATGGTTGGTGGATTTTCCTGCAGACCCTGACCCAACACACGTGACAGAACTCGCTCCAGCACTGTGTCCCAGTTGAACTCCTTGTTTCATGAAGCAAATGCCAAATTGCGAGTGCAGCAGCAAGAAACAGCACGAAAAGTGGAGGATGACCAAACGGGTTCACAGTGCACACGGGGAGACACTTAGCCCACAGTGGCCACAGTTTACCTACAAAGAGAGAATTTAGCAATGCTGCCTCATGTTCATTGGAAAACAAGAAACCATGTGCTCACAAAGGTCACAAAGATGCAGACCCAGCTTTGATGGTCTCACTACAATGGAAGCTAAAGCTCCTGAAAACAACATATATTTCATGTGCCCAACCTTAGAGGCAGTTTCTTAAGAACTCTTTAGGCCAGCAGAGCTCCATGTTTGTGGAGGGTTTACATTGTCCCTTAATTTTGGAAACTCCTCTACCTTCTCCAAATTTGTGAAAATTGAGCAGTTTACATTGCAGATATGTATTCACAGATTGTTCTAACTCTTCTCCTCTAATTGTGTCATACTTGTGGCGAAGGTAATGTCAAGGCATTGCTCTGGATGAGAGTGGGAAGATATTTGTGTAGCACATATTTGCATACACATTGCATTCATTTTCAATTTTCTATTCGAAATACTGAATCCCTGACACTATCCCATACCCTACTATCCTCTGACTACTAATCCTAATTTTATGGAGAAAAATACCCAAACAGAATAGAAATACAAGCAGTTCAGAGGAGGCATGCTGCATACTTGGACTTACCTTTTGCATGATAAAGGGTAGGTGTTATAAATCTAGTCAATTTTTAATTGAAATAGTTCACCATGTGTTTTTAAATTAAACAAATATATGAATTCCTGTCTCCCTTTCTCTGTAGCCTATTCATCACATGTATTTTCATATGCACTTATAGAATCCTACCTGGTATCACATGTACATTTTTGTGAGGTGGCTGACTTGGCAGATACAAATTGTGAGAAGAGATCACTCCTCCAAATTGCTGTTGGAACTGAAAATTCCACCTATAGGGGAACTTCCTAGTAGAACAGCATTATACGTAAACTCATGTTCAGTAAAATAAATATTTTTCATTTGTGGATGATATATATTTAAAGATGAATTTCGATTGGCATATATATTGCTACTTTTAATTGTGTGGTTTTTTTATTTTGTGTGTGTATATATATATATATATATATATATATATATATATATATATATATACACACACTCTCCAGATTTTTCAAAATATGAAATATATGTGTCTTATATACACGGTCTAAATTCATTCATGTTCATGCATGTGGATTTATAATAAACTTTCCACAATATCATTCTAAGAAATATTCATCCACCTTAAATACATATTTGTTTCCCAGTACTGAAAACTAACTTCAGTGAATGGTGAATACAAATGTTAATAATTCTACAGGGACTGATCCAGTCTATCACCAATGCAAGTAGATTCCAATGGGACATGATATGTAATATGACGTTCATTTATATTCAACACTGGTACATTATTATTTCTTCAGTTTTTGCTCATCATAAGATATATTTTTCATCCACAAGTTCACAAATTTGTAGGCATTTGTTTAAACTTTAATCACTTCCTGCTTCACAACAGATGTATTGTCAGGGTTTCTTGACTGGTCTTTTCATGAGACTTCTTTCCAAACACATTATTTTCGATTTCCATAATCACTTTTGAAGTAAAACTCACACACTCTTCATGATAAACCAAAACACTAATATTGACATTAGATGAATAACTGGTTGGAATGAATGATTGTATATCCATATAAGATTTCCAGTAATTTTTCAGATATCAGTTCATCCCATTATATTAAGTTGGAACAAGTTATATTACTTATTCACAGTATGGTCTATTCATGCTTTATCTCTATATTTATAGACATAGGGTACACCTCTTTGTATGCCCAATACTAATTTTATGTCTTCAGTATATTGCTACCAAAAATGGTGGAAGAAATACTTATGTCACCTGATCTACATATACATATTATCACAGTTATATTCTGGACAAAAAATGTAAATGTCACTCTTATGATTGAACCAAACAAAGCCTAAATGAAAAGTGAACATAGATTACTAAAAACATCCATGTCCAGGGTGCCTAATGCTCTCAAATGTCAATATTATTGGTGACTTCATATTTGTTTCTTTCTAAGTTTCAACCTCAACCCTGTTGAAAATGTCTAATCCTCTCACTCACTTTATGCTTTCCCTGATTTCGTAATATCTTTATTGATATCTTCTTTTCTACATGTTTTCCCCACTTCATCATCGTGACTGGCTCTTCATATGTGCTGACATATACATTCACTCTCTAACTGAAATCCTATTGCTAAAGAACTTTTGTTCCAAATCATATACTCACTCTTCTTCCTAAAACGACCGACTATCTTCCTAATCCTACTGACTATCCCTTTTTGACGGGATGTTCTCTTCTACATTCAATCTTCCAAGGTACAAGGTCCTATGCCATTGTATATCAAATTATCTGAGAAATCTGTGCAGAACATAATTCAAAGCTTAGTATCCCAATCAAGGGCCCAATGCCCTTATGGGTTTAAAATTATACCTGGATTTCTGTTTTCATACTTATGTTTCACCTCTATATTCTTGTAAATATACCAGGTTCCCAATACCATTATTCATCCAGAAGAATGATTCCTAACACAAATCAAAATCAAACCTGTTATTAACCCTAAACATACACTGTTCCCTCAATCTCATTTTACAGAAGAGCAGGGACAAAGTTGTTCTTACAATACAGAAAAGGAGGGGACCTTCCACCTGCTGAGATCCTCAAAGGTCCATGCAGAAATGATACCTGGAGAAGTTGTAGACAGGTATGAAGGACCTGAAAGAGCAAAAGTCATCTTCAATGACAAACCACCTGGTCAGGATGAAAGGATGTGTCTGAATCAGCCTCTCTCTTCCTATTGTGGAGAAGATGGACCAAACCAGGCCTGTGTGTGTGCCTATGGTTGATATACCATTCTAAATTGTGAAATTGTCAGAGGAAGTAGTGGCAGCCTCCATCTCATGGGGCCCTTGGAAGCAACTGTTAGGACCAAGTGGTTGCCAAGGCAGTGACCTCATTCAGTTCCAAAGAAAGTGTCATACCTCATTTCCTTTGTGATGGAACTCTCTGAACTTGGTATCCAAGAAGCCAGGCACCCAGATGCAGTTCCAGTCCCAGTCCCAGTGGGCTCACTTGTTTGGATTTACCAAGGACAGAGTCAGTCTTTCTTGGTACCTACTGATGTGAGGATGACCAAATGCCAGGAGAGCTCTGAAGAGGGACCTTTCCTGAGAAAGCAGGTAGTGGCTCACCACTTTTTCCTGACAACTTCACATAGTTGGCCAAGGAAACCAGATCTGAGAGAATACAGGCCATTTCGGGGGAACATAGTATGGCCCACCAGTCAGAGGACACTCTGGATAGTCACAGACCTACTTAAGGGAACGAGGTGCCTTTGTGAGTGTGGGTGTGTGGTTTTGTCTCTTGTTCTGAGAATAGGTAGGAAAGGCAGTTTGTTTGGTTTTCAGTGAACTGTTTCTAGTAAGTCGTTTGACAAGGTGAGTGTTTCTATGTCTGTGTATCCCACTGTGTCCGTGGTTGTAGACATGAGAAAAGACAATGCAACAATGGATGTGTCCTGTGTAGTAGAAAAATTCCCAGAATTCATCCTGCCCAATTTATGAATGGACTGCAGCTTGCCTTATTGATTGGCAAAACCTACTACCTTCCTAAGTCCCTGTTTTCTTCCTGAATTCTGGCAACTCTCCAGAATAGTCTCATTGTTTTGTGTCCAAGATATGTACCAACTCCAAGGTCTTTGACATGACCTTGTACTGGATAGCTGAAGGGAATGGCCAGTATCTCAGAAAACTCAGATATAAGTGTGACCAGAAAAGTCTCAGTGGAGATACCATGCTTTGGGCCTTTTGCTTACCTATTGTTCTGTGGCCCTGAATGTCAGGAAGATCTTGGGCTCAGGCTACCCCTTTGTGAAGCCTGAAGAAAACAGTTTTCAAATGGAAATGAATTGGCATCACCTGTGGGTATTGCTAAATTGCTTCGGAAAGAAATGTGTCTGAATCAGGCTCTTGGCCCTGTGTGAGGCTGTGGCTTAGATTCTCAGCACCTGATGGATCTAAAGAAAGATCCCATGTGTGAAACCAAAACCAAATTGGCAAAAAGTTCAGTCATTGTGAATGAATTCTATTGCCTTTCTCTGTTAGGTTCCTGAAATCCCTCAAGTGAGAATAGCGATCCTTTTGGTCAAATGAGTTCTTCAAATCTCTGCAGAGGTGCTTGTCTTTTCTCATGACTCCAGTTCACATAAAGAATCTAAACCCCACAGTCAGAAGGCCTCAAATTGGAGAAGCAGAGCAGTATTAATGGCAGGCCTATTTGATCACTCCTGGTTCACAGGAAGGGTGTCCTGCGCACCCTGACTTGAGCCAAATGAGGGGCAAGGGAGCTTATTTTGGACACTCTTTTGGAATGTGCCCCTCATGGAAAGCTCCAACCAGAGGTTATGATGAGTGTCTATAAGGAAGAAGATGGGGTCCATGTGGTAGTGTTTTGTTTTTAATTGTGGTCATTTGATTGGCGGTGTGAAGAGATGACTGGGTCAACCTGGGCTTGAACTCTGGTTTGATTCCCGTTAGAGACTGCGTTCTGGAATTGACCTCAGAGAGGTATTGCCATGAAAAGTGTTGGGATTTTAGGAGGCCACGCATGAGAGTCACCCTTGGAAACTGAGATCTAGGCCCTGGGTGACTTTCCAAAGAGTACTGGGAATCTAAGCCAGTATATCACATGATTCTATTCTGAAATACTTGGCAGGGATAGTTGAGAGTCAAAACACACATGGACCTCACATTGGAGACCTCAATGCACCTGGCTTCATGTGACCTTTTGGCCACTCTTTTGGAAGCCTTGCCTGTGAGAGTTCTCCAGAGCTTTCTTTTAAATGAACTTCCTCAACATTTAATGGTTCCTGAATGAATTGAAACCCACAGTGCCTCCAACTTCATCCTTGAAAAAATGGCTAGATAAATACCATGAAATTTTTAAAATTTCCATGACCAGGTGGCACTGGAGAACCTTTGGATGTCCTGTTGCTGATCTTGAGTGTACCAGACCCTGCCTTAATTCACTGGGTTTCATGAAAATGGTGTAGAACAGAGAGGCCATTGAGTAATAGCCTGCAGAGTTGTGGGCCTAGAGAAATGGTGTGCAGTTTTGTGATAATACATCTGTGTTGTGACCATGTGGTTCTGCCATTGGCTTCCAAATTCCTTGTGACTGCCATGGTGCAGCCAGGAGACCCGTATATGTAAAAGCATGTTTTTATATTGAGAGATTTCAGGGCCATGTTCAGAATCAAGTTGCTATGGACAAGGGGGCAAGCAAGTTAGAGCCTGCAGAGTATTGGGCCTAGAGAAGTGGTGTGCAGTTGTGTGATAATACATCTGTGTTATGGCCATGTGGATTTCTCATTGGCTTCCAAATTTTTTGTGACTGACATGGTGCAGCCAGGAGACCCGAATAAGTAAAAGCATGTTTTTATATGGAGAGGATTCAGGGCCATGTTCAGAATCAAGTTGCTATGGACAAGGGGGCAAGCAATGTGGGAAAGAAGCCTGGTTGTTGCATTCTCCTGCAGACCCTGACCCACAACACGTGACAGAACTCCCTCCTGCACTGTGTCCCTGTTGAACTTCTTGTATTTTGTGAAGCAAATACCAAACTCCCAGTGCGACAGCAGGAAACACCACGAAAAGTGGAGGATGACCAAATGGCTCCACAGTCCACATGGGGAGATAATTAGACCCCAGTGGCCACTGTTTACCTACAAAGAGTGAATTCAGCACTGCTGCCTCATGTTCACTGGAAAATAAGAAACCATATCCTCCAGGTCACATAGATGCAGACCCAGATTTTATTGTCTCACTACAAAGGAAGCTAAAGCTCCTGAAAATAACGTATATTTCAAGTGCCCAACCTCAGAGGCAGTTTCTCAAGATGTCTTTACGACAGCAGAACTACATGTTAGAGGAGTGTCTACCATGTCCCTTACTTTTGGAAACTCCTCTACCACCTCCAAGGTTGTGAACTCTGAGCATTTTTCACTCAAGATATGTATTCACAGATTTTCTAACTCTTCTATTCTAATTGTGACTTACTTCAGGCGAAGGTAATGTCAAGGATTTATTCTGGGTGAGAGTGGAAAGATTTTTGTGTAGCATATATTTGCATACACATTTGATTCATTATTCTATTTTCCATTTGAAATACTGATCCCTGACACTAACCCATAACCTACTAGACTCTGACTACTAATCCTAATATGATGGAGAAAAATAACCCAAACAGAATAGAAATACAAGCAGTTCAGAGAAGGCCTGGTGTATAGTTGGAATTGCCTTTTGAATAAAAAAGAGTAGGTGTTATAAATCTAGTCAATTTTCTGTTGAAATAGTTCTCCATGTGTTTTTATAGTTAACAAATATGTGAATTCCTGTCTCCCTCTCTCTGTAGCCTATTCAGCACATATATTTTCATATGCACATATAGAATCCTACCTGGTATCACACGTATATTCTTGTGAGGTGGCTGACTTGGCAGATACAAAATGTGAGAAGAGATTACTTCTCCTAAATGCTGTTGGAACTGAAAATTCAATGTATGGGTAAACTTCCTAGTTAAACAACATTATACATAAATCTATCTTCAGTAACATGAATATTTTTGAATCTGTGGATGATGTATATTTCATGGTGAATTTCAATTGGCATATATATTGCTATTTTTATAGTCTCAGTTTGTGTGTGTGTGTGTGTGTGTGTGTGTATACTCTCCAGATTTTTCAAAATATGAAATGTATGAGTCTTATTATACACTCCCTGAATTTATTCTTGTTCATGTATGTGGATTTAAAATCAACTCTTCACAAGATTATTCTCAGAAATATTCATCCACCTGAAATACATATTTGTTTCCTAGTACTGAAAACTAACTTCAGTGAATGGTGCATGCAAATAATAATATTTCTACATTAATGGACGCAGTTTAACATCAATTCAAGTAGATTCCTATGGGACATGATGTGTATTTTAACGTTCATTTTTATTCAACACTGGTACATTACTATTTCTTCAATTTCTGCACATCATCGTATATATTTATCATCCACAAGTTAGCAAATACATAGGCGTTTGTTTCACTTTAAATCACTTCCTGCTTCAGAACACATGTATGCCTCCAGGTTTCTGGACTGGTCTTTTCATGAGACTTCTTTCCAAAAACATTATTTTCAATTTCCATAATCACTTTTGAAGCAAAACTCAAACACTCTTCATGAAAATCCATAACCCTAATATTTCATTCAGATGTATAACGGGTAGGATTAAATGTATTATATCAATATAAGGTTTCCTGTATATTTTCAGATATCAATTCAATCCATTATTTAAAGTTGGAACAAGTAATATTATTTACTCACAGTATTATCTATTCATGCATTATCTCTATATTCATATACAAATGGTACACCTATTTCTACCCAAAATACTAATTCATATATCTTCAAAATATTGCTCCCAGAAATGGTGGAAGAAAAACTCCTATTACCTGATCTACATATACTTTTTATTATAGTAATATTCTGGACACACATAGGAAAGTTCACACTTATGATTGTACCAATGTAAAGGTCGGGCGAGCATTGGAAGAAGAGACCACGAAGAGACTGTCTCATGCAACAGCAAAGGGTTTATTGGGGGTCCAGCATGCTGGGGCTCAGAGCTCACTTGAATAGAGAAGAGAGCCCTAAGAACAGCTTGAGCAGAGCTTATGCAATTTACGTGGTGAGAGCAGGGAGGGACATTTATTGATGGGTCAGGTCGAGTGAGTGGTTTGCATGCCAATGGGAGAGGGAGTACATTCAACAGTTTGGCAATTGGGGACAGCACATTCTGGGAACAAGATTAGCAAACAGTTTTCAAGATTTCATCAGTATTTTGTTAAGCATACAGAAAAAAGGAAGTTAAAAGTACATATTTTATTAACCTTTCATTCCCCACTTCTTATTCTGGTTAATTTTAATCATAAAAATGAGCATTGGGGGGTCTCACATTTTATGTCTTCTAGTGAGGTATATTGTTGTCTGATTACCATAAGTTTAACTTATCCAATTTAAGCTTGTAGAAAGAAAACTAGATGGTTGAGCAAACAGGGTCCTACAATTAGCAATGAAATGAGGATTATTAATGGACTGGCCAGGGCTGATAAAAGCGTAGTGAACCAGGGGGACTGTGTGAACAAAGACTCAAACCACCCTTTTTGTGCCTCTCTCTCTTGTTGATGCTCTTCTAGGCGTCTTCTTAATTTACTCATAGATTTTTTTACAACTCCAGTATGGTCGGCATAAAAACAACTTTCTTCCCTCAGTGCAGCACGAAAGCCCCCTTCTCTCATGAAGAGGAGGTCCAACCCTCGCATGTTCTGTAAAACAATTTCAGAGAGAGAGGTTAAAGATTCCTATAAAACTGTGATGGAGGTTTTTAATATCTTTAAATTTTGGTATATTGCTGCTTCTCATCGGGCCATTTGTTGTGTCACATGGACTAGGGAAGTGATTCCTGTGCCCACCCCTGTAGCAGCTCCTTTTCCTAATAGGATGGCTAAAGTGAGGGATACAGGTTCCCAGAGGAAGCGGGTTGTATGCCCCCCTATTTGATATTTAAATTAACCTGCTTCATGATAGAGCACTCTGGGAAACATCTGAAAATTACATAATTAATCACATCTGTTGACCATTTTATGAAAACATAAACAATGTTTAAGTATATAGAATTATACTGTTGTAAGGACGGACAAGTCAAGGCACCTAAGATAGCACCGAAGACAGCGAAACAGACCTATTTGGTTGCAACGGATTTAGAGGGCATTGCTTCTGTTGTAATCAATTAGTCACCTGATCTCCAAATTTAGGTAGTTTCAGAATTTTGTACCCAACATGTAAGGGAAGGGGCTCAGAAGTTCACAGTCTGCATAAGTTCACAAAAAGAAGTTTTCGTTTCTATTTTTTTTTTTTTTCCTCTGTTCTGGGCAAGTTAACATTTTAAGGACACCTGGAGGGGGAGAGCTTTTTTCCTCTCTTTTTTTTTTTTTCTCACAGCCAGCTGTAACAATTGAGCTCATTTGGTAACTTATTTATCTTAGAAATGTAACCATCTCTGTGATACCCCAGCTCAAGGCCAGAGGCCTTGTTCACATGTTTTGTGAAAAACTAGTAAGGGGGAGTCTAGCTTAGGAGTGCTGATTTTTCCAGCCAGTGGCCAAATAGAACAGGGAAACACGAAAAGGGGAAGTTTATCTACATTGAACTCTTTTATAGGGACTCTTTGGCTGAAAGTCCTAAAGTCAGCCATGGTGAAGACTGCTGGAGAAGGTCAGTTAAGACTTTTCTGTGGGCCTGGAATAGACGGGGAAGACAGGGAAGGCGGGTCTGAGAGGAGCACCTTGGGTCTGAGCATGAGGAAGGAGAGATGTAAAAGAATAATGGGAAAGGGGTTTGGAATTTTCCAGGCAACAAAACTTGAGCAGTAGAACAGATAGAGCAGAGGGGAAGATGGGAGTGAGTATCCCAAAAAGCCTGTGAGGGACTTTAAATTCTTAGTAACCTGTTTTCAGTGATGACAGAGCAACTTTAGAGGCCATTTTCATTACATCTTGGATAGGGGTCTGAGGGCTCTCCTTAGCTGGTTTGAGCTTTGGGTTAGCTGGTAAGAGGACCTGGTATGACCTGGTGCGGGCACTGACAGGAGAAGAGAGTAGTGAGTGGGTGGATGGGAACCTCAGTACCTGCTACCTCAGCAAGGGGGCAATAGTCTGAGAACTGGCGGTTTGGGTTTTTGATCTAGTAATTGGAGGGAAGAAATCAGGTTGCTGAGGTGGGAGTGACAGCAGAGAGTCTGGAGCAGAAAGCTGAGGGTGAGGATCTATTGGATAAGCATAGTTCAGGATGTGAGCGAAGGAGGGAAAATGCCTCTACTTAGGGGAATTTCCTTTCACCCTTTTGAGCACTTGCCGAAGTTAAAAAGGTCACTCAGAATTTGAGGATCTAGAGACCCCTCTGGGGGCCATCGGTATTGGTTGTGTAATTGGTAATATGGCCAATGCTGTGTATTGAATTTGATGAGGAGTTTGGGTTCCACCAGGCACCCCTGTATGCTCACATTCCCATGACTTACAGAAGAAGTCGGCATTTCCCCCACACAGCCATGTCTGTTTGTGGCTTTGATAGTCCGCTGGGCAAACATAGTAATCTACGCTAGCCTACCTGCATCTGGCTCACGTGTCCCTACATCCATAATGTTTGTTTCTATTACCTATGGTACGGAAGGGATTTATTGGAATTTTAGTCGGATCCCCTTCATCAGAGATATCCCAATAGGAAAGACCTATAGCCAGCAGACAAATGTCTGGGTGGAGAGATGGCCACCATGTCCCTAAGGGGGTTGTATGCAAGATAGACCATACTTCTTGTACAGTAGGATTTGTGATCAGTCATTACTGCTGAACAGGCTGATGAGGGTTAGGACTACTCTTGGCCAAGGGGAGAGTCTGTAGCCTTATCCACATGGCAAATACACAATTTGAAAGTGTTACCAGTCTTTTCCAGTTTCCAGCCAGATTTTGGACAGGGCGCAGGCCAGAGATGAGAGGCATGGATCCATGAAGTGATTCCGTCTACATTTACCACTGTAGGTGTTATATGTAGCACCTTATATGGTCCTTTCCAGTGGGGTTCCAGGGATGACACCTGATGTCGTCTAATGTAGACGAAGTCTCCTACTTGGTATCGATATGGAGTCCCCTCGTCCCCTGGTTGGTAGGCAGTGGCCAGATGTTTCCACAGATATTGCTGATTTCTTTCAAGAGCTTTAAGTCTCTCAAGCAAGGGGGTGTGGAAGGGATCGTTAGGTCTTAGAGTTTGGGTTAGGTCCCTTACTGGAGGAGGGACCATAGAGAATTTCATAGGGGGTGAGGTTACACAAGGAAACAGAGGAGTATAAGTATTTCTTGCATGAAACAGTGCATAAAGCAGGAGCATAGACCGATCTTTTATGCCGATCTCTAAGCTTAATTTTGTTAAGTCTCTTTAATGGTTCTATTAATTTTTTTTTACCTGTCCTGAGCTCTGGGGTCTATAAGCACAATGTAATTTCCAATTAATCCCCAGGGTCCTGGCTAATCCCTGACTTACCAAGGCAATTAACGCCAGTCCATTATCAGACCCTATTGCCTTAGCCAGTCCGTATCTTAGAAAAATATCTATCAGGATCTTCTTGACCACCATTTGTGCCATTTATTTATTTATTTATTTTTTTTGTGTGTGTGTGTGTGAGTGTGTGGGGAAGGCTTCAATTAATTCATCCTGAAAATGTATCTACAAAGACTAGGAGATATTTAAGTCCATAACTTCCTGGCTTAATTTCAGTAATGTCCACTTCCAAGAATTGTCCTGGTCTGGTTTCTTGTAGGTGCTTTCCTGCAGGAAAGTTGGAAGGGTAAGCATTAACCAATTGACAGACCCGGCAGGCTTTTGTTACCCGTTCAGTTATTTCTTTCACTCTGAGTCGGTTAGTGGAAAACTCTGTTCTTGATCCTTCAGGAATGCCTGCAGTTTCTTTGAACCAAGGTAAGTGAGTTGATGTACATTTTTAATTTAGTTTAGGGCTTTCTGAAAATGCAAGCTGGGCGCAGTGAAGTTGAGGGTTTCAGTGTCAGTGTCCTTAGATGTTATCAAAAGCTTGCTGGTGCTCAGGGGTCCATTCGAATTGGGCATCTCTCTTTAACAGCGGGTATAAAGGAGCAGCTAAGGACGCAAACCCAGGTATCCATAACCTGCATAAGCCAGCAGTCCCAAGAAACTCTCTGAGTTGTCTGCTGTTAGATGGGGGTGGTATCTGCTGAATGGATTGTTTTCTGGTCTCAGTGAGCCATCGTTTACTGCCCCTAAGGGAATAGTGCAGGAAAATTACTTCTTGCTGGCAAATTTGGGCTTTTTTGGCAGAAGCACTATACCAGAGTTGAGCAAGCTCGTATAATAGTAATTGGGTTCCAGACTCACAGTTTTTCTTGGTGTTGGCTGCCAGTTGCAGGTCATCGACATATTGAAGCAGGGTGACTTCAGGGTGCATAGTTCTGAAGTTGTTGAGGTCTCTGTGGAGGGCTTCATCAAAGAGAGTGGGGGAGTTTTTGAACCCCTGTGGGAGTCAAGTCCATGTTAGTTGACCAGACATCCCGGTTTCTGGGTCTACCCACTCGAAGGCAAATAGTAACTGACTACCTTTATGCAGAGGCAAGCAAAAGAAAGCATCTTTTAAGTCCAGAACAGTATACCATTTCCGCTCATGGTTCAGAGTGCTAAGCAGATTGTACAGATTATGTACTGTGGGGTGAATGTCCTGCACTCTGTTGTGGATCTCTCTTTGGTCTTGAACGGTGCGATAGTCCTCGGTTCCTGGATTTTTATACTGGTAACAGGGCAGTGTTCCAGTTCGAATGACAGGGTCTTAGGACCCTTAAGGCCAGATATTTCTGAATATGGGGCCTTATCCCATCTTTAGCATTTTGCTCAGAGGATATTTTTTGACATTGATAGGGGGGGCTGAAGTTTTTAACTCCACTGTTATTGGAGGATGTTTCACGGCTACGCGTAACCCAGCAGTTTTTTTTCTAGGCATCTGCGTAATCTGTTATCCATTTCCAGGGTAGTTTGGCTGTTTGATCAGTCTTGGGGGGTGTGACAAGTTGATGTTCATCTTCTAGTGACATAGTAAAAGCCGTGACTATAGGAGTTTTTACTGAAGGATTTAGAAATTTCATTTGGGGGCCTTCAGGGTTAAAACTTATTCTGGCCTGGAGCTTGTTGAGCAGATGTGTGCCCATCAATGGGGCCGGCCATTCTGGGATTACTAGGAACGAGTGATGGATTTTTTCTTTCCCCAGGTCCATGGTCCTCTTAGTTGTCTAAGCCCCACATTTACTGCCATTAGCCCCTTGAACTAGAGTCCTTTTTGTTTGATAGATGGCCCAATGGGGCCTTAGGGGCTGAGTATACTTACCCTGTATCCACTTCAAAGTTTAATCCCCACCGGCGAGTACTTTGTGTTCTTTTGGCCGGGCCAGCTACCTCCAGGGAAGGAGGGGCTGTGTGTGCCGTGGGGTAGTCACCTGGAGGGCACTGGGCTGGCCAATATTCCTCCAATGGTGGAGAGTCTGAGTCAGCAGCAGGGGAATTACTTAGAGGTTGTTTGGGGTTGGAGGACAAGGGCAGGGCATAGGAGGGGGAAGAGAGTCCAGTAGAGTCTTGAGACTCAGGGACAACAGAGGGTGGAGGAGGGGGAGCAAAGGGTTTGAGAGATAGAATCGTGGGAGAACCAGTAGGAGCGGGGACAGGGACAAGAAAAGGCTTCACCCATGGAAGAGGAGATTTGCAGAGGTCCTGCAAACTAAAGATATATTGCTGTTGATCTGGATGGCTATGTGGCCCCGGCTGAAAGACAATATCTCTGAGTTTTTGAATTAGTGTGAAGTAGAAAGATCCTTCTGGGGGCCATCCGACTCCAAAGGTGGGTCATTCTGAGACATATAGAGTCTTCCAGATCTGACGTTTTACTGAAAAAAGGAAGATTCTGAGCCTTTAAGCAGACTTTGGTCCAGTGATCAAGGGTCAGGGACAGAGGCATTGAAGTGCTCTGTCCCATATGAAAGATACACAAATAGTGAAAGCAATGACACACGACACAGACAAGACAAGACAATAAAGACAGGCAATGGACGTCCAATACTGAGAACAGGACTGAGTAGCCAGGAAAACCTGATGGGCTGGCAATACCGAATCCGAAACAAAATATCACTGAGTTTAGGAGACTATTGTTACTCAGTTTCCCGAGTTCTCTGGGGTGTCCCCCAGAGACGTGGCCTGTGGCTCTGTGACACTTCTGTCAGTCACCATCAGAGAGAGCTCATGCTCATCACCAATAGCCATTTTGCCCATCCCTAACCTGAAACCTGAAACAAGAAAGTGACGCCTTACTTACCCTGAGAGGAGCCCATAGGGGGTCTTTCGTCCAACGCTCCTGGAACACGCTGGGGCCCTCAGATGTAATGGTGGGGCGACCATAGGAGGAAGAGACCACCAAGAGACTGTCTAATGCAACAGCAAAGCGTCCAAAATTCTGGGGCTCAGAGCTCACTTGAATAGAGCAGAGAGCACTGAGAACAGCTTAAGCAGAGCTTATATACTTTTCTTGAAGAGGGCAGGGAGGGAAGTTTATTGATGGGTCAGGGGGAGTGGGTGGTTTGCGTGTAAACGGGTGAGGGTGTACATTTTGCAGTTTGACAGTTGGGGACAGCACATTCTGGGAACAAGATTAGCAAAAAGTTTTCAAGATTTCAAGAGTGTTTCCTTAAGCATACAGAAAAACAGGAAGAGACAAGTACGTATTTTATTTATTTTCAACAAAGCCTAAATGGAAAGTGAGCATGGATTACTAAAAACATTCATGTCCAGGTTGCCTAATGCTCTCAAATGTCAATTCTATTGGTGACTACATATTTCTTTCTTCCTAAGGTTATATATTCAACCTCAACCCTGTTGAAAATGCCTAATCCTATTACTCACTTAATAATTTGCCTGATTTCCTAATGTCTCTATTGATACCTCCTTTCCTACATATTTTCCCAAATTCATTATTGTGACTGACACGTAACATGGCCTGACATTAATATTCACTCTCTAACCGAAACCCTATTGGTAAAGAACTTTTTTCCAAATCTTATTCTCACCCTTCTTTCTAAGCCTACTGACTATCTTCCTAATTCTACCGACTATCCCTTTTTGACTGGAGGTTCTCTTCGACATTCAATCATCCAAGGTACAACATCCTATGCCATTGTGTATGGATTTATCTGAGACATTTGTGCAGAAAGTATGTCATTGCTAAGTATCCCAATCAAGGTCTCAATGCCCTTCTGGGCTGCAAATCTTACCTAGATTTCTGTTTCCATACTTATAATTCACGTCTATATTCTTATAAATATCACAGATTCCCAATACCATTATTCATCCTGCAGAATGATTCCTAACCCAAATCGAAACTGTTATTAACCCTAACCACACAGTGTTCCCTCAATCTATCTTTAGAGAAGAGCAGGGACAGAGTTGGCCTTAAAATTCAGGGATGTAGGGGATCTTCCACTTGCTGAGAACCTCAAAGGTCCACTCAGAAATGATCCCTGAAGAAGATGTAGGCAGCTATGAAGAACCTGAGAGAGCAAAAGTCATCTTCCATTGCCAAAAAACCTGGTCATGATGAAGGGATGTGGCTGAATCAGCCTCTTTCTTAATGTACAGAAGACGGATCAAACCAGGCCTTTGTGGAGCGCTGTTCCTTGGTGCCTTTGATTTATATATCATTCTAACTTGTGAAAGTGTCACAGGAAGTACGGGCAGCCTCCATCTCATGGAACCCTTGGAAGCAACTGTTAGGACAAAGGGTTTGCCAAGGCAGTGATCTCATTAAGTTCCTGAAGGAAGTAACCTACCTCACTTCCTTGATGATGGAACACTTTAAACTTGGGATCCAGGAAGCCGGGCACTGAGAGCCAATCCAAGTCCCAGTCCCAGTGGGCTCACTTGTTTGGTGTTACTTAGGACAGAGTCAGTCTTCTTGGTACCTACTGATGTGAGGATGGCCACATGCCAGAGAGCTTTCCTGAGAAAGTAGGTAGTGGCTCTCCACATGCTCCTGACAACGTCACAGAGTTGGCCAAGGAGACCAGATCTGAGAATGGATAGGCCATTTCGGGGGAACATAGTATGACCCACCAGTCAGAGGACACTCCGGATAGTTATGAACCTACTTGGGGGAAGGAGGTGCCTTTGTGGGTGTGGGTTTGAGTTTGTGGTTTTGTCTTATGTTCTGAGAATAGGTATGAAAGGTGGTTTGTTTGGATTGGAATGGACTTTTTCTAGTAAATTGTTTGACAAGGCGAGTGTTTCTATGTCTGTTTCTCCCACTGTGTCCATGGTTGTAGACATTAGAAAAGAAAATGCATCAATGGATGTTTCCTGTCTTGTAGAAAGCTTCCCAGCATTCATCCTGCCCAATTAATGCATAGACTGTGACTTGCCTTATGGATGGGCAACACCTACTATCTTACTACGTTTCTGTTTTCTTCCTGAATTCTGGCCACTCTCGAGAATTGGCTCATGGTTTTGTGTCCAAGATATGTACCACCTCCAAGCACTGTGACATGGCCATGTACATGATAACTGAAGGGAATTGGGGATCTCAGAAAACTCAGATATCAATGTGACCAGTAAAGTCTCAGTGGAGAATCCTTGCTTTGGGCTATTTGCTTACCTATTGCTTCATTGCCCTGAATGTCAGGAAGGTCTTTGTCTCAGGCCATCCCTTTGTGAAGCCTTAAGAAAACAGTTTTCAAATGGAAATGAATGGGGATCACCTGTGGCTCTTTGCTTAATTGCTTTGGAAAGGGATGTGTCTGAATCAGCCTCGTGGACCTGTGTGAGGCTGTTGCTTAGATTCTCAGCACCTGATGGATCTAAGGAAAAATTCCATGTGTGCTACAAATACAAAATGGTCAAAATAGCAGTCATTGTGTATGAAGTCTCTCGCCATCTTCTGTAAGGTTCCTGACCTCCATCATGTGAGAATATGGATCCTTTGGAACAAATGAGTTCTTCAAAGGCCTGCAAAGGCTAGACCTTAGATGCTTGGGTTTTTTCATGACTCCCATTCATATAAAGAATTTATACCTGGCATTCAGTAGGCCTCAAATTGGAGAAGTAGAGCAGTAATAAGATCAGGCCTATTTGATCACTCCTGGTTCACAGGAAAGGTATTTAGGCAACACTGACCTTAGGCAAAATAGGGGCAAGGGAGCATATTTTGGACACTGTCTTGGACTTCACCCCTTATGGAAACGTCCAGCCAGAGGATTTGATGAGTGTCTACATGGAAGAAGACGAGGGCTATGTGAAAGTGTTTTGGTTTTAATTGTGGTCATTTGTGTGGCGGTTGGAAGACATAACTGTGTCCACCATGGCTTGAACTCTGGTGTGATTCCCCTTAGAGACTGCGTTCTGGACCTGACCTCAGAGAAGAATTGCCATGAATTGTGTTGGGATTTCAGGAGGCCACGCTTGAGAGTCCCCATTGGAAACTGAGATATAGGCCCAGGGTGGCTCTCCACAGAACACTAGGAATCTCAGCTACGATATCACATGATTTTATTCTGAAAGACTTGGCAACCATAGTTGAGATTCAAAACACACATGGACCTAGCGTTGTAGACCTCAATGGGCCTGGCTTCATGTGACCTTTTGGCCACTCCATGGGAAGCCTTGCCTGTGAGAGTCCTCCAGAGCTTTCATTGAAATGAAGTTCCTCACCATTTAAAGTTTCCTGAATGAATTGAAACCCACAGTGTCTCCAACTTCATTTTTGAAAAATGGCTAGATAAATACCATGAAATTTTGAAATTCTTATGACCAGGTGGCACTGAAGAACATTTGGATGTCCAGTTGCTGATCATGAGTGTACCAGAGAGTGCCTTGATTGACTGGGTTTCATGAAAATGGTGTAGAAGAAAGAATCCTGTATGTTGGCGCCTGCTGAGTAGTGACCCAGAGCTGTGGCGTGCAGTTGTGTCATAAAACATCTCTGGTGGGGCCATGTGGATCTGCCATTGACTTCCAAATGGCTTGTGGCTGACATGGTGCAGCCAGTAATCCCTATATGTCTGATCTCTTCATATAAAGGCATCTTGTTATATGGAGAGGTTTCAGGGCCGTGTTCAGAATCAGGTTGCAACGGTTGAGGGGGCAAGCTATGTGGGATATAAGCCTCATTGGTGGATTCTCCTGGAGACCCTGACCCACCACACGTGTGAGAAATCCCTCAGGCACTGAGTCCCTGTTGATCTCCTTGTATTTCATGAAGCAAATACTAAACCCCCAGTGCAGCAGCAAGAAACACCATGAAATGTGGAAGATGCGCAAATAGCTTCACATACCACATGGGGAGACACTTAGCCTTCAGTGACAACAGTTTCCCTACAAAGAGAGAATTCAGCACTCCTGCCTCATGTTAATTGGAAAATAAGAAATCATGTCCTCCAGGTCACATAGATGCAGACCCAGCTTTGATGGTCTCACTACAAAGAAGCTAAAGCTCCTGACAACAACATATATTTCAAGTGCCCAAGGTCAGGGAGAGTTTCTCAATAAGTTTTAGGCCGGCAGAGCTCCATGTTTGTGGAGTTTTTACCTGTTTGACCAGGACACGAGAAAAGACCACTGACTCCAATTAAAATCAAATTAAAGCAAGCTTATTATTTTTCCACTGGCGGAGCTGCCTATCCCTCTCAAAATGGCGGAAACAAGACAGCAACCCAACCTTTCCTACAGCCCAGCTTTATAGTCCAGTAAGTTACACAAAAGGGGGGTTACAGATAACAGAACTCGGAGAAGCATCATGCTATTGCTAGTTTACAATTTTTTTTTGCTGGCCCCATAATCAGAATTTATGAGGACCATTAGAGACTCACGAGAATTGTTGTCTGGCCAGAGAAGGCCAATATTTATGAGGTGTCACTAAATTTTCAGAGAGGGCTGCTATCTGGTCAGAGAGCCAGGCATGGGTGAGTTCAAGGCATGGGCAGGCATTCCAAGCAGGTTCAGAATTTACAGTAATTTATAGGAAAGCAAAATTATCTTTTCATGACTTTGTGGCAAGATGGCTCCCAATTTTAATAAATGATCAGGTTGGGTTTATCATTCCCCCTTTTTTAATGTGTCCCTTCCAAATTTTTGATAGGGTAGGGAAAGAGCAATGAGGGAATTTTAATCCCTCAGGTAACAGTCTCCAAATTTTTAGAACTCACCCAAAATTGGATTCCTGGTTTTACCTGACTTAATTAATTACTTATATTGATAGTCTATTTATTTTTGGCTCCATAGTTGTAAGACGAGAGGCATCACTTATTTTTGCTTCTTCTGAGCTGAGAGAGAGTGACGTGAGTGGGCACAGTATAAGGGACATGAGTTGCCTTTTAGAAGTCAGTTGAGGGACATGAGTTGCCTTTTAGAAATCAGTTCGTTTTGAAGTCTGGTTGGGGAAGAACAGGTTGTAAATTCATCTGGGGATGGGTTCTTCTGTGTGAGAAACAAGAACCATGAGTACTGAAAAAATGTTGCATCAGCTGGAACATGTCACTGTATAGAAGTTCCCTCAGCAGGCTTTAATATTCCCAGTTATCAGGACTGTCAACTTAATATTTAACATTTAGTGTTACAGTTATCCCTCTCCATAAGATATAGTTTAATAATTAATGTCATCTGATCTTGCAAAATCCTTTTACTAGTATGACCTCTGTGTGTAATAGAGAAACTTTTAATTCTGTTACTCAGGGCTGGATAATCGTACTAGCAAACACCAACCCTACCTGTAGGTTAGGAATATCTGTAGGCCTTAAACTAAAAATTTCTGCCTCTGTCAGCTCCTCTTGATAGTCTCTTTTTATAGTTATCAGGCATTCTTTTCTGGGAATCCTTCTTTGTAGCCTCCAGTCTTACTTATTTTGAGAGGCTAACATAAAGTGTATAAAAAATTATTATTATTATTATTAATATTATTTTTTAAAATGCCCAGGAACAGCTGTATTTTAATTTTAACTGTCTTTGCTAAGTGTTTAAGATGAAACAGTCAAACTGACTTTTGTTTCTATCTATTGTTAACAGTCAGCTGAGCTTTTATGGGAGTCATTCCTGGGGAAACTTGAGAGCAGCTTCTCAGTTCTGCTAGTGCCATTTGCGCTAGGTGGGTCCAGGTCTTGCTTGACCATGTGGCTACCCTTGGAAGCAACAGGGATGTCTCCCTTCTCTGATGACTCTCCTCTTCTTAGAAAATGCACTGATTGACTTTCTGTTCTCCAGGGGTCTCATTAATCTCCCTAATTGGGAAGATATGAGGCCCAGAGTTGCAATGCTCTTTGAGAAGTCCCTTGTTCCCTGGATTCAGACTGACTCAGAGGGCAAGAGCCAAATATTGGTTTTCTTGTCCCTTTTAATGTAACTTTAATTTTAAATCCTAATCTTAATCATCCAGCAAATAAATTTTAACAGCCTTATATTAAGAGTACTGGGCTTTAATGTCTATAACTTTATAATTATTTATGTTTTTTATTAATTGGGATCTGTATTATTCTGTCTTGTAGGTGATGACTTATTATCTTAAATTAACCCATGTTGTGTTCTTAAAGCAACACTTCTGTAAAACACTAACAAGGAATCTTTAGATCGCTTATAAGGAAATTACAAAATAAAATTTTTTAACAAGAGTAAAAATACTTAGTTCGTGTAATAGCTACCCTGAAGTTTTTAGCTGAGTTATACATTATATCCCCTGTTTGAGATCCTAGAAATCTTGACAGAAAAAAAAACAACTTTGGAACATAACTTTAAATGAAATAATATCTGACCTACTGCTTTTGTAGTCATTCTCACATATAGTAAGATGGGACACAGAGCCTTATCTCAGGTAAGGCAGGGCTCTTTATAAATCTTAAGTGTTTTACTTCTAAAGATGATCTTTGTTTTTTTAAATATCATTTTACAAAGATTACATAAATTATTTGAGGTCACATGAACATTAGTTAACATGATATGATATCACATTTAAAACATGAATTTAAGAAAGGCTGAAAGTTTTTAACCTTTATATAGATTAGACTCTCATTAACATAAAAATACATTTAAATTGTTCCCCAATGTAAAAAGTAACATACAACTTTACATATCTTATTGATAAGAGGTAAATGAATGCCCAATATATTTTTTTATACCATACAACTTCAGAACACCTGCTTGAAATAATGCTCTTTTAAAGTTTCTACCTTACAGATTCGTATACCTGAAAGATATGAGCACATTAATAGCATCACAATTACATTGAAGTTTCTACATTAACCAAGTTTAGCTTTTAAATAAATGGCAGTACAGTGCTCTAAAATAACAGTTCTTATTTAATCAGTTGTTTAATTTTTATGGTTGCTTGCTCTAGAAAAAAATAAAACTTAATAAACACAATGTTATGGGTAAACTTATGTTTTAAGAATTTTTTGTCTCTTTAACACATGACTGATTATTACAATCTTATACAGACTTTAGTACAAACTTATACAGACCTTAGTAAATCAATCAGATATCTAACAAAAGTACTCATGAATGAGTAATCCCATATCAAATTTACTTTACTAATTTATCAATATATTAGACAAATGTATTGAACAGTGTAAACCATTTTTTTGTTGAAGGAAAAGTCCTAGAACCAAGGCATATTAGAACATTTGTAGACATTAATATTTTATTGGATTTTTGAACACCTAGAAAAACTTGTAAGCTTAAATTTAAAGACATTTATTTTTATCTCTCTATCCAATTTAAATTCATCTATTTAAATCACTTGAATTAAAGATCTTTCGATCCACTTTTTAAAATTTGTTTTTATGAGCGTTTTTGTTTTAATGAGTGCTCTTTATAAATGTTAATTTGTGTATCATATATATGATATACGGACATATGAATATATAGACATACAACACATAACAAAATTGTGCACACATAATAATAGTAAAGGCCTTGTAGCTTTTCGCAGGTGAAATATCCATTGCGATGTTTCAAAAACTACACAGTTAGTCAAAGATAGAACTGATCAGAAAAACATCATCCTAGGTCTTTAGGATCAAAATCATGAGCTCAAAAACAATAAAGAATCTAAGGAAAAAAATAAGAGTCCTAGAAAAATTGACTGGCCATTAATTAGTAAATACCATACAATTTAATTTTTTTTTAGGCCTCAGATCACTCTCCTACTGAGCTTGCAGGCTTCTTTCATTTGCATTTCAACATAAGTCTTGGCTGAGGTCTGGAAGGAGCAGGGAAAAGCTGCTATTCTGAGCAGACACCTCAGGCCTAAGGCATTTTAACCATAATTTTCAGGTTCGGATGTTGAAAATTATAATACAATTTTAAGACACAATTCACAAAATTTTATGATACAAGTTTAAGACACAGTTTACAAAATTTTACATCTTTATATCTTGTTTTGTCAACAGATACCATACTATGATTTACTATCCTTGTCCAAATTAATGCACTGGTACACACAGTGACATTTTCCCAGGCTACCCAATTAAAAATTGGTGGAAAAAAAGCCTGAATGATTGGGAAGTTACTTGCCAACTTGGAAGTAGAGTTCTCTAGTTTTCCATCCTAAGTATTTAAGTTCTCTGGCATGAATTATCTGAAATCATAAACTAAACAATTACCTAAACCGGACTTTTAACTGCAAGATTGTGCAATGCTTCAAAAACCCATTCAGATGCCAGATTGTTACAATAAAACATCATCATTTAGACACACATTCAGCTAAGATCATTCTCAAGAAATGATTTATAATATGAACACATTTTTGCACATGTCTTAAAGGGCTAGAAACAAAGACACAAGACAGACTGAAAGGAGCTTCAGACTATGGCTTACAGACAGAAGCCTTTAAACCAGAGCAGATAAGAGAAAAATCCCCTACACCAGTGGCACCATAGATTTCCCCACAAGGGAACCAGATGTTTTCACAGAGGTACAACCTGAAATGTAAAATCAAGGGTCTCCATGGTGACTTTACTGTATTTAGTGTCCCCCTTTTTTTTTCTCTTTTTTAAGAAAACAGAGATGGCAAAATCCTTACAGTGCAGGGAAGAAAGTAGGTAATTCTCAGAAGCAACAGGGCTTGGGAAGCTGCTGGAAGTCCCTCAGTCCCTCCTTTCACTTACAGGATTAGCTCCTCTGGTTCAGTTCCACCCCAAGCACGCTCCGTCTCCTAACATTTCAGTAGTCAGCTCTCAAAAAGTTCCGGGGTGGGGGGGGGGTACAATAAATTGTAACTTAAAGTTTGGTTCCTGATTTTGAAGCCAATTAATACCAATTTAATAATGAGGACAGGGTTTGAGAAAAAGAAAAAGGGAGATTTACTGCTTTGCTAACAAAGGAGAAAAACAGGGGTCTCTGCCCAATGGTTGTGATTCTCTTGATCTGAAAGGACAACGGGTTTTAAGGAGTTTCATGTGTTAACCTGGGAGATACTCAGTTCTTAAGTCTCCAGCAGGCATTGCCCTCTGCAGTGGGTGTGCTCCAGGCAGCCAGCTAGGGGCTTCTCTTATCCTGCTTAACAAAGGGTATTAAAGTTCATCACAGTTCTTTAAAACACAGTCCAAATGGGTGTCAGTTTACTTGCTTTTTTACCCATTTTCACTTAAGTTTTTACCACAGAAATCACACAACAAAACACACTAAAACAAACCAAAAAAAAAAAAAACCATATGAAACACAGAACAAAACACACACACACACACAAAAAAAAACAGAAAACCAGCGCAGAAACAGAAAAACAGAGGAGCTATGCAACGTCTTGCTAAAGCTCTGGGATAGGAGCTCCTGCGTGCCCATTGGCACCTCCCTATGCTTTCAGAGGAATTCCCTACAGAACAGAACAGAGGACAGAATGATTCTCGTTACTGTACCAGACAGGAGTATATGTGTGTCTCCTCAGGACACCTCTCTGTCATCAGAAGAGATCTCCCTTAACTGGATATCAGATGTTATATAGGCGCCACTTACCTATGGAGGCCTCCTCCACCATGTGCTTGCTAATAGTTTTAGTGCGGTGGTTCACTGCAGTGCTCCCTGGACCAAAATCTCACACCAAGGCCTTGGAAATTGCCTCTCCATGCCGGAGCCCTGGAGGGAAGGCCAGCTTCAGAATTTCCAGTAGTCTGGTCTTGTGATCTATTGGGGCAGGGTCATCTCGCTGGGAAACTACAAAATATTAGACCAGGATGCAAGAAAAGACCACTGACTCCAATTAAAATCAAATTAAGGCAGGCTTACTATTTCAAAGTGGGTCCAAAGATCTTTAATTCACGTGATTTAAATGGTTCAATTTAAATTGGATTAACAGATAAATATAAATGTTTTAAATTTAAACTTACAAATTTTTCTAGGTGTTTAAAAATCTTATAAAATATTAATGTCTACAAAAGGTATAATATGCCTTTGTTCTTGGACTTTTTATTCAACAATAAAAAAAAAATGGTTTACACAGTCTCCTACTCTAAGCCATTTTTTACCATCAATGGTCCCTTCAAGGGGAAACCATGGACACAATTCTCCTATGTATGAAAAGAATAATTTTATGTCCTTTTTCTTAACATGTGCCCCCTATGTCTTGAGGGCCTCCTTGAGGCCTGACAAAAACAAATCATGTGACGAAACTGCTTGTCCCATGGTGGGTCACTCACAATGTGTCATCCCCACTCTCCTCCTGGATCTGTCTTTTGGTGGTGTCTGCTGAGGCGATCGCAAGCTCCGCTTTTTTAAGTCTTCCCTGAGGACAGGGTTCCCCCTCAACCAAAGGCTCGAGCCCCAGTAGGTGGGTGCCAGATATCCCGGCCGGCAGGACACATCAACTGGTGTGGTGAACCTAGATGGGGAGTAATGAAGGGACAAGAGACACGAGAGATGACAGTAAGACAGGAGTTTTGATCAACCTGCAAAATTTTATTGTTCACACAGGGGTATTTATATACTGGGTATGGGAAAGCTCTCTTATCGGCAGTTCCTGGATGTCTTCACAAGGTGAGATAACCTCAGGATGTTTCAGTAAGACAGATGGCGCCAAGATGTCTCAGGGAGACAGATGGTTACAGGATATCTCCTAGGCAGGATGTCTCCCAGGGGGCTGTTTCTTGTAAGTGTCAGGCTATTCTATGAAGGAGAAATTCCTTCTACCCCTGACAGTCAGGGATTTAGTATTTCAAATGGAAATTTGGAAAATGAATCCAAAGTGTATGCAAATATGTGCTACACAAAAATCTTCCCACTCTCATTCAGAATATTGCCTTGACATTACCTTCGCCCCAAGTAAGACACAATTAGAGAAGAAAAGTTAGAAAATCTGTGAATACATATCTGCAATGGAAAATGTTCAGGAGTTCACATCTATCTTTGGAGGTTGTAGAGGAGATTCCAAAAGTAAGAAACAGGGTAAAATACCACAAACATGGAACTCTGCAATCCTAAAGACTGCTTGAGAAACTTTCTCTGAGGTTGGCACTTGAAATATATGTTGTTGTCAGGAGCTTTAGCTTCCTTTGTCGTGAGACCATCAGACCTGGGTCTGCATATATGTGACTTGGAAGACATGTTTTTTTTTTTTTTATTTTCCAGTGGACATGAGGCAGAAGTGCTGAATTCTCTCTTTGTAGGTAAACTGTTGCCACTGGGGGCTAAAAGTCTCCCAGTGTAGACTGTGAAGCCATTTGGTCATCCTCAAATTTTCGTGGTGTTTCTTGCTGCTGCACTAGGAGTTTGGTATTTGCTTCATGAAATACAAGGAGTTCATCTGGGACACAGTGCTGGAGGGAGTTCTGTCACGTGTTGTGAGTCAGGGTCTGCAGGAGAATGCACCAACCAGACTTCTATCCCACATAGCTTGCCCCCTTGACCGAGGCAACCTGATTCTGAACATTGCCCTGAATACTCTCCAGGTAACAAGATGCCTTTACATGCAAGGGTCTTCTGGCTGCACCATGTCAGTCACAAGCCATTTGGACGCCAATGGCAGATTCACATGGCCCCACCACACATGTTTCATCACACACCTGCACACCACAGCCCTGGCCCCACTTCTCAGCAGGCTCCAACTAACTAGCATCTCTGTTATACACCATTTTTATGAAACCCAGTCAATCAAGGCACTGTCTGGTACACATTTGATCAGCAACAAGACATCAAAAGTTTCTCCCGTGCCACATGGTCATGGGAATTTAAAAAATTTTATGGTATTTATCTAGTCATTTTTCAAGGATGAAGTTGGAGGCCCTGTGGGTTTCAATTCTTTCAGGAACCATTAAATGGTGAGGAAGTTCATTTCAATGAAATCTCTCGAGAACTCTCACTGGCAAGGCATCCAAAAGAATGGCCAAAAGGTCCCATGAAGCAAGGCCCATTGAGATCTGCAATGTGAGGTCCATGTGTGTTTTGACTCTCAACTATGGCTGCCAAGTCTTTCAGAATAAAATCATGTGATATCCTGGCTGAGATTCCCAGTGCTCTCTAGAAAACCAACCAGGGCTTAGATCTCAGTTTCCAAGGGGGAGTCTCATGTGTGGCCTCCTAAAATTCCAACACAATTCATGGCAATACTTCTCTGAGGTCACTTCCAGAAATCAGTCTCTAAGAGGAATCACACCAGAGTTCAAGCCCAGGTGGACACAGTCATTTCTTCCAACCGCCAAACAAATGACCGCAATTAAAACCAAAACACTCTCACATGGTCTTCAACTTCTTGCATAAAGACATTTTTCATAACTTCTGGATGGAGGTTTCAATGAGGGGTGCAGCCCAAGAGAGCGTCCAAATAAGCTCCCTTGCCCCTCATTTGCCTAAAGTCAGGGTGGCCTGGACACCCTTCCTGTGAACCAGGAGTGATCAAATAGACATAACGTTAATACTGCTCTGCTTCTCCAATTTGAGGCATATGACACTCAGGTATAGATTCTTAATGTGAATTGGAGTCATGAGAAACCCCAAGCACTTATTAGCTAGCCTCTGCAGGGCTTTGAAGAACTAATTTGACACAAAGTATCCCTATTCTCATTTGATGGAAGTCAGGAACCTTACAGAGGAAGGTGAGAGACTTCATCCACAATGACTGCTCTTTTGGCCATTTTGGTTTTGGATGCACACATGGGATATTTCTTTAGATCCATCAGATGCTGAGAATCTAAGCTGCAGAAGCTCACATGGCTAAGAGACTTATTAAGACATATCCCTTTCTCAAGCAATTAACCAAAGAGCCACAGGTGATGCCCATTCATTTCCATTTGAAAACTGTTTTCTTCAGGCTTCACTAAGGTGTCGCCTGAGATAAATACCTTCCTGACATTCAGGGCAACAGAACCATAGGTAAGCAAATAGCCAAAGAATGGTTTCTCCACTGAGACTTTCCTGGTCACACTGATATCTGAGTTTTCTGAGATGCTCGCCATTTCCTTCAGCTATCCAGTACAAGGCCATTTCACAGAGCTTGGAGGTGGTACATACCTTGGACACAAAACCATGAACTTATTCTGGTGAGTGGCCAGAATTCAGGAAGAAAACAGGAACCTTGGAAGATAAGAGGTGTTGCCCATCCATAAGTCAAGCCGATGTCCATTCATAAATTGGGCAGGTTGAATGCTGGGAAGCTTTGTACTAGACAGGACACATCTATTGATGCATTCTCTTTTCCAATGTCTAGAACCATGGACACAGTGGGATACACAGACATAAAAACACTTACCTTGTGAAATGACTTACAAGAAACTGTTCACTCCAAACCAAACAAACTACCTTTCTTACAAATACTCAGAACATCAGACAAAACCACAAACCCACACCCACACCCACAAAGGCACCTCCTTCCCCCAAGTAGGTCTGTGACTATTTGGAGTGTGCTCTGACTGGTGGGCCATACTATGTTCCCTCGTAGTGGCCTGTCCTGTCTCAGATCTGGTCTCCTTGGCCAACTCTGTGAATTTGTCAGGAGACTGCAGTGAGCAACTGACTTTTTCTCAGGAAAGGCCTGTCTTCAGAGCTCTCCTAGCATTAGGCCAACCTCACATCAGTAGGCACCAAGAAAGACTGACTCTGTCCTTGGTAAATCCAAACAAGTGAGCCTACAGGGACTGGTACTGGGACTGGCTCTGGGTGCCTGGTTTCCGGGATCCCAATTTCAGAGAGTTCCATCACCAAGAAAGAGAGGTGAGGTGTCTTCCTTTAGTAAGTGAATGAGGTCACTGCCTGGGCAACCACTTTGTAGTAACAGCTGCTTCCAAGAGTCCCATGAGATGGAGGCTGCCCCTACTATCTGGGACAGTTTCACAAGTTAGAATGATATATTAACCATTGGCACCATGGAACAGCTCTCCACACAGGCCTCTTTTGGTCCATCTTCTCTACATTAAGAAGAGAGAGGCTGATTCAGACACAACCCTTCATCCTGACCAGGTTTTTTGCAATGGAAGAAGACTTTTGCTCTCTCAGGTCATTTATAGATGCTTACTTCTTCTCCAGGGATCATTTCTGCATGGACCTTTGAGGTTCTCAACAGGTGGAAGATACCCTACATTCCTGTATTTTAAGAACACTCTGTCCCTGTTCTTCTGTAAAGTTAGATTGAGGGAACAGTGTATGGTTAGGGTTAATAACATGTTCAATTTTGGTTAGGAATCATTCTGAAAGATGAATGTTGAAGAGAACATCCATTCAAAGTAGGATAGTCGGTAGGATTTTGAATAAAGATGGTAGCTTCAGAAAGAAGAGTGAGTATAGGATTTGTACCAAAAGTTCTTTAGCAATAGGGTTTCGGCTAGAGTGAATGTAAATGTCAGCACATGTGCAGAGTCAGTCACAATATTGAACTGGGGTAAATATGTAGGAAAGCAGATATCAGTAGAGACATTAGAAAATCAGGCAAAGTATAAATTGAGTGATAGGATTAGACATTTTCAACAGGGTTGAGGTTGAATATATAATCTTAGGAAGAAACAAATATGTAGTCACTAATAGGATTGACAATTGAGAGCATTAGGCAACCTGGACATGGATGTTTTTAGTAATGCATGCTCATTTCCGTTTAGGCTTTGGTACTATCAGAAGAGTGACCTTTGCATTTTGTGTCCTGAATGTTACTGTGACAAAATGTATATGTAGATCAAATGACATGAGTATTTCTTCCACCATTTCTGAGAGCAGTATTTTTGAAGACGTATAAATTAGTATTGGGGGTACAAAGAGGTGTACCCTGTGTCTATGAATATAGAGATAATGTATGAGTAGACCATTCTGTGAATAAATAATATAACTGGTTCCACTTTAAATAATAGATGGAATTGATATCTGAAAATATATAAGGAATCTTATATTGATATACAATCATTCATTGTAATCAGTTATACATGTTTTGGTTATATTAGGATTATTGTTTATCATGAATGGTGTCTGAGTTTTGCTTCAAAAGTGATTATGGAAATTGAAAATAATATGTATGGAAAGAGGTCTTATGAAAATACCAGGCAAGAAACATGGAGGAATTCATGGGTTCTAAAGCAGGAAGTGATTGAAAGTGAAACAAATGCCTATAAATTTGCTAACTTGTGAATAAAATATATATCCTATGATGTGCATAAACTGCAGAAATAGTAATGTACCAGTGTTGAATAAAAATGAACATCAAAATACACATCATGTCCCATAGGAATCTACTTGCATTGATGTTAAACTGGGTCAGTTATGATAAGAAATATTAGGATTTGTATGCACCATTCACTGAAGTTAGTTTTCAGTACTAAGAAACAAATATGTATTTCAGGTGGATGAATATTTCTGAGAATAACCATGTGAAAGTTGATTATAAATCCATATACATGAATATGAATGAATTTAGGGATTGTATAATAAGACACATATATTTCATATTTTGAAAAATCTGTAGACTGTATATTTATACACACACACACACACACAGAGACATTAAAAAGTAGCAATATATACACCAATCGAAATTCATCATGAAATATATATAATCCACAGATCCAAAAGTATTCATTTTTGTGAAAATGGATTTATGTATAATGTTGTTCAACTAGGAAGCTAACCCATAGGTTGAATATTCAATTCCAACAGCGTTTAGTAGGAGTGGTCTCTTATCACAATTTGTATCTGCCAAGTCAGCCACCTCACCAGAATGTACGTGTGGCACCAGGTAGGATTCTATATGTGCATATTAAAATACATGTGCTGAATAGGCTACAGAGAATGGGAGACAGGAATTCACATATTTGTTAAGTTTAAAAACACATGGAGAACTATTTCAAGAAATAATTGAGTAGATTTCTAACTCCTACGCTATATCATGAAAAAGGCAACTCCAACTATACAACATGCCTCCTCTGAACTGCTTGTATTTCTATTCTGTTTGGTTTATTTTTCTTCATCATATTATGATTAGTAGTTGGATCCCTGGGCTTGTTCTGCCGGTCGGTCGCAGGTCTGGCTACCTTGCAGGCACGGTCGGCGTCTCTGCTCTGCCCTTACTTTAATTGGGGTGACGTGTCTACCATGCCAGCGCGTCGCTGGGCCTGTTTCGGGCGTGGGCATTGGTTCTTCTCTGCCCCTACTGCAATTGGGGTGACATGACTACCACGCTGGCGGGCCACTGGGCCTGTTCCGGGCGTGGGCGACAGCTCTGCTCTGCCACTACTCCAATTGGGGTGACGTGTCTAACATGCCGGCAGGCCGCCTGGCATGTTCTGCCAGTCAGTCGCAGGTCTGCCTACATTGCGGGCACGGGCAGCGGCTCTGCTCTGCCCCTACTCCAATTGGGGTGATGTGTCTACCATGCCAGCAGGCTGCTGGGCCTGTTCCGCAGGTCCGTTGCAGGTCTGACTACTTCGCGGGCTCGGGCTGCGGCTCTGCTCTGCCCCTACTCCAATTGGGGTGACGTGACAACCACGCCTGCGGGTCACTGGGCCTGTTCCGGGAACAGGCAGCGGCAATGCTCTGCCCCTACGAGAATTGTGGTGACGTGACTACCACTTTGGTAGGTCGCTGGGCCTCTTCCAGGCACAGGCGGCTGCTCTGCTCTGCCCCTCTGGCTTGATGACAAAGTGAGAGAGACTTGGGTGTTTGTGAGTCACTCTCTTTACCAGCAGACCAACTGTTTCTGTCGTCACTGGTATTGATGAAGTTATCTCCACCACCGCTTTGTGATGACATCAGATCTCTGCCATGTTGGTATTCCATGCGAATGGCAGCATTTCGTTCCGTTTGCCGGGTGACCAAAGCAACGGGTGAGTCCTGACTGGCCCTCACAAGCCCCATCTCAATCCTGTTGCCACTGCCTATGAAGGATCGGTTGGTATTTACCTCCACAGTATTCAGCAGGACCCGGACCGAGAAGCAGTTTCTGCGGGTTCTTTAGCCCTGGGCCAGAGCAGTTCCAGGAGCTGGAATTTGGCCGCTCCGTGCTCGGTGTATGTTTTGATAGGAGCAGGCTCTAAGAAGAAATTTCTGTGGGTTCTTTAGCACTGAGCCTGAGTAATTTGTCTGTGAGATGCAGGTAAATGGCAGCCTGAAATTACCTGTTCTATAGCTGAATGACATGCGATCAGTCGAAAACAGCGATGGTGATGTCAGCTCTCCAAGATGGTGGCCGTTGGCTTCCTCTGTGGTATAACCGGTGTGGAGAACCGAATTGGACTGCTTCCTTCCCCCATCTCAAACCCAGAATTCAGCACTGACCACAGTGATTGCACAGCTGGCAGGAGCCCGCAGAATTTGCAGTGCTGTATCTTTGCGTTGCTATCTGGTCGTTTCCCAGTGCGCACAGCAGATTCTAGCTGCAGGGTGATTTGCTGAATAAGCAGCGTGACCCTCCCTGCAGACAAATCACTCGCGTTTGAGCCCCCATAGCTGATTCGCCTGCGATGGAAATCCTTCCTCTAGGTTTTGGAGCACACCAATTTTGCTGAAAATTCCTAACAAGATAGGTTTTAGCCATTCTAACTCGTCATTCTCCCACACAGTGATGCGGTACAAGGGGATGATGAACTCCCATTGGCGCCATCATATGATCCCCTGAAGTTAGTTGTCAGTACTAGGAAAAAACAAATATGTATTTCAGGTGGATGAGTATTTCTGAGAATAATCTTGTGAAAAGATGATTATAAATCCACATACGTGAAAATGAATGAATTTAGGGAGTGTATAATAAGACACATATACTTCATATTTTGAAAAATCTGGAGAGTGAATACATATATATATACATATATATATATATATATATATATATATATATATATATATATATATATACATATAAATATATATATGTATATATACATATATATGTATATATACATATAAATACACACACACAGACATTAAAAAGTAGCATTATGTATGCCAATCGAAATTCACCATGAAATATATATCATCCACAGATGCAAAAATATTCATTTTATTGAACATGGATTTATGTTGTTCAAATAGGAAGCTCACCCATAGTTTGAATTTTCAGTTTCGAACAGCGTTTAGGAGAAGTGATCTTTTCTAACAGTTTGTATCTGCCAAGTCAGCCAACTCACAAATATGTACGTGTGATACCAGGAAGGATTCTATATGTGCATATAAAAATACATGTGCTGAATAGGCTACAGAGAAAGGAAGACAGGAATTCACATATTTGTTAAATTTAAAAACACATACAGCAATATTTCAATAAAAAATTGACTAGATTTATAACACCAAGCCTTCATCACGCAAAAGGCAAGTCCAACTATACACCATGCCTCCTCTGAACTGCATGTATTTCTATTCTGTTTGGGTTATTTTTCTCCATCATATTAGGATTAGTAGTCAGAGTCTAGTAGGGTATGGTTTAGTGACAGGGATTCAGTATTACGAATAGAAAATAGGAAAATGAATTCAATGTGTATGCATACATGTGCTACACAAAAAACTTCCCACTCTCATCCAGAAAAATGCCTTCACATTACCTTGTCCCAAAGTAAGACATAATTAGAGGAGAAGAATTAGAAAATCTGTGAATACATATCTGGAATGGAAAATGCTCAGGAGTTCAAAACCTTGGGGGTGGTAGAGGAGTTTCCAAAAGTAAGGGACAGGGTAAACTCTCCACAAACATGGAGTTCTGCTGGCCTAAAGACTTCTTGAGTAACTGCCTCTGAGGTTTGGCACTTGAAATATATGTTGTTGTCAGGAGCTTTAGTTTCCTTTGTAGTGAGACCATCAAAACTGAATCTGCATCTATGTGACCTGGAGGACATGTTTTCTTATTTTCCAATGAACATGGCACAGCAGAGATTAATTCTCTTTTTGTAGGTAAACTAAGGCCATTGGGGCTAAATGTCTCCCCGTGTGGACTGTGAAGCCCTTTGGTCATCCTCCACTTTTCATGGTCTTTCTTGCTGATACACTGGGAGTTTGGTATTTGTTTCACGAAATAGAAGGAGTTGAAATCGTCCCCGTGTTGGAGGAAATTCTGTTATGTGTGGTGGATCAGTGTCTACAGGAGAATTCACCAGTCAGGATTCTATCCCACATAGCTTGCCTCCTTGTCCACAGCAACCTGATTCTCAACATTGCCCAGAATTGTCTCCATATAACAAGATGCCTTTTCATATAAAGGTCTGCTGGCTGCACCATGTCAGTCACAAGCCATTTGAAAGCCAATGGCAGATCCAGATGGCCACAACACAGATGTATTATTACACACCCACACACCACTGCTCTTGGCCCACTACTCAGAAGGCTCCAACTTACTGGCATCTCTGTTCTACACCATTTTCTTGAAACCCAGTCAATCAAGGCACTGTCTGGTACACTCATGATCAGCAATAGAACATCGAAAGGTTTTCTAGTGCCCCCTGGTCATGGGAATGTCCAAAATTTCATGATATTTATCTAGCCATTTTCAAGGATGAAGTTGGAGCCACTGTGGGTTTCCCATTCATCCAGGAACCATAAAATTTTGAGAAAGCTCATTTGAAAGAAAGCTCTGAAGAACTCTCACAGGCAAGGATTCACAAATAGGGGCCAAAAGGTCACATGAAGCCAGGCCCATTGAGGTCTACAATGTGAGATCCATGTGTGTTTTCTCTCTTAACTATGGCTGCCAACTATTTAGGAATAAAATCATGTGATACCCTGGATGAGATTCCAAGTGTGATTTTGAAAGACATCATGGGCCTAGAACTGAGTTTACAAGGGTGACTCTCATGTGTGGCCTCCTAAAATCCCAACACAATTCATGGAAATACTAGTCTGAAGTCAGTTTCAGAACTCAGACTTATGGGGAATCACACCAGAGTTCAAGCCCAGGTGGACCAAGTCATCTCTTCCAACCACCACACAAATGACCACAATTAAAACCAAAACATTCCCACATGGCACTCAAATTCTTTCATATAGACATTTATCATAACCTTTGGCTGGAGTATTCCATGAGGGGCACAGCCCAAGACAGAGTCCAAAATGAGCTCCCATGCACCTCATTTGCCAAACTTCAGGGTGGCCTGGACATACTTCCTGTGAACCAGGAGTGATCAAAGAGGCCTGCCCTTAATACTGTTCTGCTTCTCAAATTTGAGGCCTTCTGACTGTGGGGTTTAGATTCTCTATGTGAAGAGAAAACCCAAGCAACTCTGAAGGGCCTTGAATAACTCATTTGACCCATAGCATCCCTATTCTCACTTGATGGAGGTCAGGAACCTAACAGAGGAAAGCAAGAGACTTCATCCACAATGACTGACATTTTTACCATTTTGGTTTTGGATACACACGTGGGAACTTTCTTTAGATCCATCAGGTGCTGAGAATCTAAGCCATAGCCTGACAGAGGGTCAAGAGGCTTATTCAGACACATCCCTTTCCAAAGCAATTAAGCAAAGAGCCACAGGTGATGCCCATTCATTTCCATTTGAAAATGGTTTTCTTCAGGTTTCACAAAGGGGTGGCCTGAGGCAAAGACCTTCCTGACATTCAGGGTAACAGAACAATAGGTAAGCAAAAGGTCCAAAGCAGGGTTTCTCGACTGAGACTTTCCTGGTCACACTGATATCTGCGTTTTCTGTGATGCTCGCCATTCCATTCTGCTATTCCTTACATGGCCATGTCACAGAGCTTGGAGGTGGTACATATATTGGACACAAAACCATAAGCCTATTCTGAATAGTGGCCAGAATGCGGGTAGAAAGCAGAAACCTAGGAAGATAGTAGGGGTTGCTCATCTATAGGGCAAGCTGCAATCCATTCACAAATTGGGTAGGATGAATGCTGAGAAGCTTTAAACTAGATAGGACATATCCATTGTTGCATTCTCTTTCACATGTCTACAACCACGGACAGTGTGGGATACATTTACATAGAAACACTCGCCTTGTCAAATGACTTTCTAGAAACAGTCCACTCCAAACCAAACAAACCGCCTTTCCTACCTATTCTCAAAACATGAGAAAAAACCACAAACCCACACCCACACACACAAAGGCACCTCCTTCCCAAGTAGGTCTCTGACTATCGAGAGTGTCTTCTGACTGGTGGGCCATTCTATGTTTAAATGAAATGGCCTGTCCTGTCTCAGATCTGGTCTCCTTGGCCATCTCTGTGAAGTTGTCAGGATCCAGCAGTGAACCACTTCCTGCTTTCTCAGGATAGGCCCCCTCTTCATAGCTCTCTTGGCATTTGGCATTCCTCACATCTGTAGGTACCAAGAAAGATTGACTCTTTCCTTGGTAAATCAAAACAAGTGAGCCCACTGGGACTGGGACTTGGACTGGCTCTGGGTGCCTGGTTTCCTGGATTCCAAGTTCAGAGAGTTTCCTCACCAAGGAAGTGGGGTAGGTCACTTCTTTATGGAACTGAATGAGGTAACTGCCTTGACATCCACTTTGTCTTAACAGTTGCTTCCAAGGGTCCCATGAGATGGAGGCTGCTCCTACTTTCTCTGACACTTTCACAAGTTAGAATTGTATATCAAACATAGGCTCCTGGGAACAGCTCTCCACACAGGCCTGGTTTTGACCATCCTCTCTACATTAAGAAGAGAGAGGCTGATTCAGGCACATCCTTTCATCCTGACATCTTTGTTTGCCATTGAAGATAACTTTTGCTCTCTCAGGTCCTTCATAGCTGCCTACGTCTTCTCCAGGGATCATTTCTGCTTGGACATTTGAGATTGTCAGCAGGTGGTAGATACCCTACATTGCTGTATTGTAAGATAAACTCTGTCCCTGCTCATCTGTAAAATTAGATTGAGTGAACAGTGTATTGTTAGGGTTAATAACATGTTCCATTTGTGTTAGGAATCATTCTGTGGGATGAATAATGGTATTTGAAACCTGGTATATTTATAAGAGTATGTAGTTGAAATATAAATATGAACAGAAATCTAGGTAAGATTTGAATCCCAGAAGGGCATTGGGAACTTGATTTAAATACTTAGCTTTGAATTAAGTCCTGCACAGTTGTTTCAGATCAACTGGTATACAATGGCATAGGACCATGTACCTTGAATGATTGAATGTTGAAGAGAACATCCATTCAAAAAGGGATAGTAGGTAGGATTAGGAAGATAGTCGTTAGGTTTAGAATCAAGAGTGAGTATAGGATTTGGACTAAAATTTCTTTAGCAATAGGGTTTCAGGTAGAGAGTGAATGTAAATGTCACCACATGTGCAGAGTCAGTCACAGTGATGAACTGGGGAAAATATGTAGGAAAGCAGATATCAATGGAGACATTAGGAAATGAGGCAAAGTATAAAGTGAGTGATAGGATTAGATATTTTCAACAGGGTTGAGGTTGAATATTTAATCTTCAGAAGAAACAAATATTTAGTCACCAAAAGGATTGACATTTGAGAACATTAGGCAACCTGGACATGGATGTTTTTAGAAATACATGCTCACTTTCCATTTAGACTTTGGTACAATTATGTGTACATGGTGTCTATGAATATAGAGATAATGAATGAATAGATCATAATGTGAATATATAATATAACTGGTTCCAACTTTCAATAATGGACTAAATTGATATCTGAAAATATACAGGAAATCTTATATTGATATACAATCATTCATTCCATCCAGTTATACTTCTAATGGTAATATTAGGGTAATGATTTTTTATGAAGAGTGTGTGAGTTTTGCTTCAAAAGTGATTATGTAAATGGAAAATCATGTGTTTGGAAAGAAATCTCTTTAAAAGACCAGTCACAAAACCTGGAGGTCTACATGTGTTTTGAATCAGGAATTGATTGAAAATGAAACAAATTTCTATAAATTTGTGAACTTGTGGATGAAATATATATCCTATGATGTGCAAAAACTGAATAAAATAGTAATGTACCAGTGTTGAATAAAAATGAACGTCAGAATACACATCATGTCCCATAGAAATCTACTTGCATTGAAGCTAAACTGGGTCAGTTACTGTAGAATTATTAGGATTTCTATGCACCATTCACTGAAGTTAATTTTCAGTACTCGAAAACAAATATGTATTTCAGGTGGATGAATCTTTCTGAGAATAATCTTGTGAAAAGTTGATTATTAATCCACATACATGAACATGAATGAATTTAAGGAGTGTATAATAAGACAAATATATTTCATATTTTGAATAATCTGTAAAGTGTATATATATATATATATATATATATATATACACAAACACAAAACACACACAGACATTAAAAAGTAGCAATATATATGCCAATTGAAATTCACTATGAAATATATATTATCCACAGATCCAAAAATATCCATTTTATTGAACATGGATTTATGTATAATGTTTTGCCACTAGGAAGGTCACCCATATGTTGAATTTTCAGTTCCAAAATCGTTTAGGAGGAGGGATCTCTTCTCACAATTTGTATCTGCCAATTTAGCCAAACTCACAAGAATGTACGTGTGATACCATGTAGGATTCTATATGTGCATATAAAAATACATGTTCTGAATAGGCTACAGAGAAATGGAGACAGGAATTCACATATTTGTTAACTTTAAAAACACATTGAGAGGGTGAGGGGCAGAGCCACCGCCCATGCCTCCAAGGCAGATGGACCTCTGACACACTGATAGAAGAGGCCCAGCACCCGCAGAGTGGCAGAGCCACCGCCCACACTTGTAAGGTCGGCGGACCTGCTACTGACCTTCAGAACAAGCCCAGCGGCCTGCCGGGTTGGTAGGCACATTGCCCCTATTGTAGGAGGAGCAGACCGTCACCTGCACCTGCAAGGAAGACTATGCAAGGATACAAGAGCAATATAAATATGTGGGGGAATTTTCAATAACACAACAGTTTCACCAAGCAGAAAGAAATGCGAACAGTATGAAAAGACAAGGAAAGACAGGACCACAAGCAATGCAGCTCAACTCAAGGTTAGAAAGGTTATATCTGCAGCATATGGAATGTCTTGAGTGGTCAACAGGTGACATGAAGCCAGGCCCATTGGGGTATACAGTATGAGGTCCATGTGTGTTTTGACTGTCAACTACGGCTGCCAAGTCTTTCAGAATAAAATCATGTGATATCCTGGCTGGATTCCAAGCACTCTGTGGAAATCCACCCTGGGACTAGATCTCAGTTTCAAAGGGCGACTCTCAGGCATGGCCTCCTAAAATCCTAACAAAATTCATGGCAATACTTCTCTGAGATCAGATTCAGAATTCAGTTTCTAAGGGGAATCACACCAGAGTTCAAGTCCAGGTGGACCCAGTCATCTCTTCCAACCACCACCCAAATGAACACAATTAAATCCAAAACACTCCCACATGTCTCTCATCTTCTTCCATATACACACTCATCATTACCTCTGGCTGGAAGTGTCCATGAGGGGCCCAGCCCAAGACAGTGTCCAAAATAACCTCCCTTGCCCCTCATTGGCCTAAAGTCAGGGTGGCCTGGACACCCTTCTTATGAACCAAGATTGATCAAATAGGCCTGCATTTAATACTGCTCCACTTCTCCAATTTGAGGCCTTCTGACTCTGGGGTTTAGAGTATTTATGTGAATTGGCATCATGACAATATCCAAGCACCTATGGGCCAGGCTCTGCAGGGATTAGAAGAACTCATTTGACGCAAAGGATCCCTATTCTCACTTGATAGAAGTTAGGAACCTTACAGAGGAAGGTGAGAGACTTAATCAACAATAACTGCTCTTTTGGCCATTATGGTTTAGGATGCACACATGGGATCTTTCTTTAGATCAATCAGGTGCTGGGAATATAAGCCACAGCCTCACACAGGGCCAAGAGGCTGATTCAGACCCATCCATTACCAAAGCAATTAAGCAAAGAGCCACAGGTGATGCCCATTCATTTCCATTTGAAAACTGTTTTCTTCAGGCTTCACAAAGTTTGGCCTGAGGCAAAGACCTACCTGACTTTCAGGGCAACAGCAAGCCCAAAGCTGGGTTTCTCAATTGAGACTTTACTGGTCACACTGATATCTGAGTTTTCTGAGATACTCCCAATTAAATTCAGCTATCCAGTACATGGCCATGTCACAGAGCTTGAAGGTGGTACATATCTTGGACACAAAACCATGAGCCTATTCTGGAGAGTGGCCTGAATTCATGAAGAAAACTGGAACTTAAGAAGATAGCAGGTTTGGCCCAACCATAAGGCAAGCCACAGTCCATTATCAACTGGGCATGATGAATGCTGGGAAGCTTTCTACTAGACAGGAGACATCCATTGATGCATTCTCTTTTCTAATGTCTACAACCATGGACACAGTGAGATACACAGACATAGAAACACTCGTCTTGTCAAACGACTTACTAGACGCAGTCCACTCCAAACCAAACAAACTGCCTTACCTACCTATTCTCAGAACATGAGGCAAAACCTCAAACTCACACCCACACCCACAAAGGCACCTCCTTACCCCAAGTAGATCTGTAACTATCCGGAGAGGTCTCTGACTGGTGGGCCATACTATGTTCCCACAAAATTGCCTGTCCTGTCTCAGATCTGGTCTCCTTGGACAATTTGATGAAGTTGTCATGAGCCAGCAGTGAGACACTACCTGTTTTCTCAAGAAAGGCCCCTCTTGAGAGCTCTCCTGGAATGTAGTCATCCTGACATCAGTAGGTACCAAGAAAGACTGACTCTGTCTGTGGTAAATCCAAACCAGTGAGCCCACTTGGACTGGGACTGGGTCTGGCTCTGGGTGCCTGGTTTCTTGGATTCCAAGTTCAGAGAGTTCCATCACCAAGGAAATGAGGTAGGACACTTCCTTCAGGAACTGAATGAGGTCACTGCCTTGGCAACAACTTGGTTCTAACTGTTGCTTCCAAGGGTCCCATGAACTGGAGGCTCCCCCTACTACCTGTGACACTTTCACAAGTTAGAATGGTATATCAACCATAAGCACCCGGGAACAGCTCTCCACACAGGCCTGTTTTTGTCCATCTTCTCTACATTAAGAAGAGAGAGGCTGATTCAGACGCATCCCTTCTTCCTGACCAGGTTGTTTACCATGGAAGTTGACTTTTGCTCTCTCAGGTCCTTCATTGCGGCCTACATCTTTTCCAAAAATCATATCTGCATGGACATTTGTGGTCCTCAGCAGGTGATAGATCCCCCACATTCCTGTATTGTAATTTCAACTCTGTGCCTGCTCCTCTGTAAAGTTAGATTAAGGAAACAGTTTATGGTTAGGGTAAATTAGAGGTTTGATTTTGGTTAAGAAACAATCTGTGGGATGAATAATGATATGGGAACTTGTGATGTTTATAAGAAAATAGAAGGGAAATATATGTATGAAAACAGAAATCTAGGTAAGATTTGAAGCCCAGAAGGGCATTGGTCCCTAGATTGGGATACTTAGCTTTGATTTACGTTCTGTAAAGATATCTCAGATAAATCGATATAAAATGGCATAGGACATTGTACCTTGGATGATTGAATGTAGAAGAGAACATCCAGTAAAAAAAGGATAGTCAGTAGGATTAGGAAGAGTGTCAGTAGGTTTAGGAAGAAGAATGAGTATAGAATTTGGAACAAAAGTTCCTTAGTCATAGGATTTCGCTAAGAGATTGAATGTAAGTACCAGCACATGTGAAGAGTCTGTTACAATGATGAACTGGGAAAAATATGCAGGAAACCAGATATCAATAGAGACATTACGAAATCAGGCAAAGTATAAAGTGAGTGATAGGATTAGACATTTTCAACAGGGTTGAGTTTGAATATATAATCTTAAAAAGAAACAAATATGTGGTCACAAATAGGATTGAAATTTGAGAGCATTAGACAACCTGGACATGGATGTTTTTATTAAACCATGTTCACTTTCCATTGAGGGTTTTGTACAATCATAAGTGTGTAGTTTGCATTTTGTGTCCAGAATATTACTGTAATAAAATGTATATGTAGATCAGGTGACATAAGTATATCTTCCATTATTTCTGAGAGCAACATTTTGAAGATGTATAAATTATTATTGGTGGTACAAAGTGGTGTACCCTCTGTCTATAAATATTGAGATAATGCATGAATAGTCAATACTGTGAATAAATAATATAACTAGTTCCACTTTTAATTATGGATTGAATTGATATCTGAAAATATCTTAAAAATCTTATAATGATATACAATCATTCATTCCAACCAGTTATACTTCTAATGGTAATGTTAGGGTTATGATTTATCATGAAGGGTGTGTGAGTTTTGCTTCAAAAGTGATTATGGAAATCGAAAATAATGTGTTTAGAAAGAAGTCTCATGAAAAAACCAGTCAAGAAACATGGAGGAATACATTTGTTCTGAATCAGGAAGTGATGGAAAGTGAAACAAATGCCTATAATTTTGCGAACTTGTGGATGAAATATATATCCTAAGATGTGCATATAGTGAAGAAATAATAATATACCAGTGTTGAATAAAAATGAATGCCAAAATACACTTCACGTCCCATAGGAATCTACTTGCATTGATGTTCAACTGAGAAAGTCACTGTAGAAATATTAGGTTTTGTAAGCACCATTCTCTGAGGTTAGTTGTCAGTACTAAGAAACAAATATGCAGTTCATGTGGATGAATATTTCTGAGAATAATCTTGTGAAAGTTTATTATAAATCCACATAGGGGAATATAATGAATTTTAGGAGTGTACAATAAGACACATATATTTCATATTTTGAAAAATCTGGAGACTGTATATATATATATATATATATATATATATATATATATATATATATATATATATACATACAAACACACAGAGACATTAAAAAGCAGCAATATTATGCCAATCGAAATTCACCATGAAATATGTATCATCCACTGATCCAAAAATATTCATTTTACTGAATATGGATTTATGTATAATGTTGTTCAACTAAGAAGCTCACCCATAGGTTGAATTTAAAGTTCCAAAAGCGTTTAGGAGGAGTGATCTCTTCTCACAATTTCTATCTGCCAAGTAAGCCACCTCACATGAATGTAAGTGTGGTACCAGGTATGATTCTATATGTGCATATAAAAATACATTTGCTGAATAGGCTACAAAGAAAGGGAGACAGGAATGCATATATATGTTAACTTTAAAAACACACGGAGAACTATTTCAGCAAAAAAATTGACTAGATTTATAACTCCTACCCTATATAATGCAAAAGGAAATCCAACTATACACCATGCCTCCTCTGAACTGCTTGTATTTAATTCTGTTTGGGTTATTTTTCTCCATCATATTAGGATTAGTAGTCAGAGTCTAGTAGGCTATCGGTTAGTGTCAGGGATTCAGTATTTCGAATGGAAAATTGGTAAATGAATCAAATGTGTATGTAAATATGTGCTACACAAAAAACCTTCCCACGCTCCTTGAGAACATTACCTTCGCCTCAAGTAAGACACACTTAGAGGAGAAGAGTGAGAAAATCTGTGAATACATATCTGGAATGGAATATGCTCAGGAGTACACTTTAGAAGAGGTAGAGGAGTTTCCAAAAGTAAGGGACAGGGTAAATACTCCACAAACATGGAGCTCTTTGGCCTAAAGATTTCTTGAAAAACTGCCTCTGCGATTGAGCACCTGAAATATATGTAGTTGTCAGGATCTTTTGCTTCCTTTGTAGTTACATCATCAAAGCTGGGTCTGCATCTACGTGACATGGAGGACATGGTTTATTATTTTCCAATGAACATGAGGCAGCAGTGCTGAATGTTCTCTTTGTAGGTAAACTGTGGCCACTGGGGGCTAAATTTCTCCCCGTGTGGACTGTGAAGCCATATGGTCGTCCACCACTTTTCATGGTGTTTTTTGCTGCTGCACTGGAGTTTTGTATTTGCTTCATGAAATAAAAGGAGTTCAACTGGGATACAGTGCTGGAGGGAGTTCTGTCACGTGTAGTGGGTCAGGGTCTGCAGGAGAATGCACCAAGTAGGCTTCTATCCCACATAGCTTGCCCCCTTGACCATAGCAACCTGATTCTGAACATTGCCCTGAAACATCTCCATATAACAAGATGCCTTTACATATAAGGGTCTGCTGACTGCACCATGTCAGTAATATGCCTTTTGGAAGCCAATGGCAGATCCATATGGGCCCACCACAGATGTTTTATCACACACCTGCCCACCATTGCTCAAGGCCTACTACTCAGGATCCAACTTACTGGCATCTCTTTTCTACACCATTTTCATGAAACCCAGTCAATCAAGGAACTGTCTGGCATACTCATGATCAGCAACAGGAAAACCAAAGATTCTCCAGTGCTACCTGGTCATGAGAATTTCAAACATTTCATGGTATTTATCTAGTTATTTTTCAAGTATGAAGTTGGAGTCATTGTGGGCTTCAGTTCATTCAGAAACCATTAAATGGTGAGGAGGCTCATTTCAATGAACGCTCTGGAGAACTCTCACAGGTAAGTCTTCCCAAATAGTGGCAAAAAGGTCACATGAAGCCAGGCCCATTGAGATCTACAATGTGAGGTCCATGTGTGTTTAGACTCTCAACTATTTCTGCCAAGTTTTTCAGAATAAAATCATGTGATATGCTGGCAGATATTCCCAGTGCTCTGTGGAAAGCCAACCTGGGCATAGATCTCAGATTTCAAGGGCGACTCTCATGTATGGCCTCCTAATATCCCAACACATTTCATGGCCGTGCTTCTCTGAGGTCAGTTCAAGAACGCACTCTCTAAGATGAATCACACCAGAGTTTAAGCCCAGGTGGACCCAGTCATCCCTTCCAACTGCCACAAAAATGAACACAATTAAAACTAAAACACTCCCACATGACCCTCATCTTCTTGCATATATACACTCATCATCACCTCTGGCTGGAGGTTTCCTTGAGGGGTGCAGCTCAAGACAGTGCCCAAAATAAGCTCCCTTGCCCCTCATTTGCCTAATGTCAGGGTGGCCTGGACACCCTTCCTGTGAACCAGGAGTGATCAAATAGGCCTGCCATTAATACTGCTCTGCTTCTACAATTTGGGGCCTACTGACTGTCGGGTATATATTCTTAACGTGATTTGGAGTCATGAAAAAACTCAAGCACCTCTGCAGGGCTTTGAATATCTTATTTGACCCAAAGGATCAATATTCTCACTTGATGGAGGTCAGGAACCTTACAGAGGAAGGTGAGAGACTTCATCCAAAATGAGTGCTCTTTTGGCAATTTTAATTTTAGATGCACACATGGGAACTTTTCTAGATCCATCAGGTTCTGAGAATCTAAGCCACATCCTCAAACAGGGCCAGAGGCTGATTGAGACACATCTCTTTCCAATGCAATTAAGCAATTAGCAACAGGTGATGCCCGTTCAATTCCATTTGAAAACTGTTTTCTTCAGGCATCACAAATGGGTGGCCTGAGGCCAAGACATTCCTGACATTTGGGCAACAGAATAATAGGTAAGAAAAAGGCCCAAAGCAGGGTTTCTCCACTGAGATTTTACTTGTCACACTGATATCTGTGTTTTGTGAGATGTTCGCCATTCCCTTCAGCTATTCAGTACATGGCCATGTCACAAAGCTTGTATGTGGTACATATCATAGACACAAAACCATGAGCCTATTCTGGAGAGTGGCCAGAATATAGGAAGAAAACAGGAACTTCGGAAGATAGCAGGTGTTACCATTCAATAAGGCAACCCACAGTCCATTCATAAATTAGGCAGGACGAATGATGGGAAGCTTTCGACTAGACAGGACACATCCAATGATGCATTCTCTTTTCTAAAGTCTAAAACATTGGAAACAGTGGGAAACACAGACATAGAAACACTCGCCTTGTCAAACGACTTACTAGAAACAGTTTACTCCAAACCAAACAAACCGCCTTTCCTACCTATTCTCAGAATATCAGACAAAACCACAAAAACACACGCAAACCCACAAAGGCACCTCCTTCCCCCAAGTAGGTCTGTGACTATCCGGACTGTCCTCTGACTGGTGGGCCATATTATGTTCCCACATCATGGCCTGTCCTGTCTCAGATCTGGTCTCCTTGGCCAATTCTGTGAAATTGTCAGGAGCCAGCGGTGAGCCACTACCTACTTTCTCAGGAATCGCCTCTCTTCAGAGCTTTCCTGGCATTTGGCCATCCTCACATCAGTAGGTAATAAGAAAGACAGATTCTGTCCTTGGTAAATCCAAACAAGGGAAACCACTGGGTTGGGAGTGGGACTGCCTTTGGGTGCCTGGCTTCCTGGATCCGAAGTTCAGAGAGTTCCATTACCAAGGAAGTGAGGTAGGTCACTTCCTTCAGGAACTGAATAGGTCACTCCCTTTTCAATGACTTTGTCCTAAGAGTTGCTTCCAAGGGTATCATTAGATGGAGGCTTCCCCTACTTCCTGTGACACTTTCACAAGTTAGAATGGTATATCAACATTAGGAATCCAGGAACAGCTCTCCACAAATGTCTGGTTTGGTCCATCTTCTCTACAATAAGAAGAGAGAGGCTGATTCAGACACAACCCTTGATCCTGACAGGGTTGTTTGCTATTGAAGATGACTTTTGGTCTTTCAGGTCCTTCATAGCTGCCTACATCTTCTCCAGATATAATTTCTGAATGGACCTTTGAGGTTCTCAGCAGGTGGAAGATCCCCTACTTTCCTGTATTATAAGACCAAATCTGTCCCTGTGCTTCAGTAAAGTTAGATTGAGGGAACAGTGTAGGGTTAGAGTTAATAACATGATAGATTTGGGTTAGGAATCATTCTGCTGGATGAATAATGGTATTGGGAACCTGCGATATTTGTAAGAATATAGAGGTAAAATATATGTATGAAAACAGAAATCTATTTAAGATTTGAAGCCCAGAAGGGCATTGGGCCATTGATTGTGATACTTAGCATTGAATTATGTTCCTCATAGATGTCTCAGATAAATCGATATACAATGGCATAGGACTTTGTACCTTGGTTGATTGAATGTAGAAGATAACATCCAGTCAAAAACGATGGTCTACAGGATTAGGATGATAGTCGGTAGGATTAGGAAGAAGAGTGAGTTTAGGATTTGGACCAAAAGTTCTTTAGCAATAGGGTTTCGGGTAGAGAATGAAGGTAAATGTCAACACATGTGAAGAGTCAGTCACAATTATGGCCTGGGAAAAATATATAGGAAAGCAGATATCAATAGCAACATTACGAAATCAGGCAAAGTATAAAGTGAGTGATAGGATTATTCATTTTCAACCGGGTTGAGTATCAATATATAATCTTAGGAAGAAACAAATATGTAGTCACCAATAGCATTGACATTTGAGAGCATTAGGCAACCTGGAAATGGATGTTTTTATCAATCCATATTCACTTTCCATTTAGGCTTTGGTACAATCATAAGTGTGACCTTTGCACTTTGTGTCCAGAATATTACTGTGGTAAAATATATATGTAGATCAGGTGACATGAGTATTTCTTCCAACACTTCTGGGAGCAATATTTTGAAGATGAATAAATTAGTATGGGGAGTACAAATAGGTGGACCATGTGTCTATGAATATAGAGATAATGCATGAATAGAACATACTGTGAATAAATCATATAACTGGTTCCAATTTTAAATAATGGTTTGAATTGATATCTGAAAATAAAAAGGAAATCTTATATTTATATACAAACATTCATTCCAACCAGATATACATCTAATGGTAATATTTGGGTTATGGTTTATCATGAAGAGTGTGTGTGTTTTGCTTCAATACCAATTATGGAAATCAAAATAAGGTGTTTGAAACGAAATCTCACGAAAAGACCAGTCAAGAATCATGAAGGAATACATGTGTTCTGAAGCAGGAAGTGATTGAAAGTGAAACAAATGCCTATAAATTTGTGAACTTGTGGATGAAATATATATCCTCTCATGTGCAATCCTGAAGAAATAGTAATGCACCAGTGTTGAATAAAAATGAACGTCAAAATACACATCATGTCCCATAGGAATCTACTTGCATTGATGTTAGTCTGGGTCAGGTACTGTAGAATTATTAGGATTTGTATGCACCATTCACTGAAGTTAGTTTTCAGTACTAGGAAGATAATATGAATTTCAGGTGGATGAATATTTCTGAGAATAATCTAGTAAAAAGTTGATTATAAATCCACATAATTGAATATGAATGAATTTAGGGAGTGTATATAAGACACATGTATAAAATATTTTGAGAAATCTGGAGAATATATATATACAAACACAGGCATTGAAAAGTAGCAATATATGTGCCAAACGAAATTCATCATGTAATATATATCATCCACAGATGCAAAAATATTTATTTTACTCCACAGGATATGAATAATACTGCATTACTAGGAAGTTCAAACATTGGTTGAATTTTCAGTTCCAACAGCGTTTAGGAGGAGTTTTCTCTTCTCACAATTTGTATCTGCCAAGTCAGCCATCTCACAATAGTATACGTGTGATGCCAGGTAGGATTCTATATGTGCATATAAAAATACATGTCCTGAATAGGCTACAGAGAAAGGGAGACAGGAATTCACATATTTGTTAACTTTAAAAACACATGGAGATCTATTTCAATTAAAAATTAAGTACATTTATAACACCTACCCTTTATCATGCAAAAGGCAAGTTCAACTATACACCATGCCTCCTCTGAACTGCTTGTATTTCTTTTCAGCTTGGTTTATTTTTCTCCATCATATTAGGATTAGTAGTCAGAATCTAGTAGGTTTTGCGTTAGTATCAGGAATTCAGTATTTCTAATGGAAAATTTAAAAAAATGTATCCAATGTGTATGGAAATATGTTCCACACAAAAATCTTCCCACTATCATCCAGAGCCATGCATTGACATTACCTTCACCCCAAGAAAGACACAATTAGAGGAGAAGAGATAGAAAATCTGTGAATACATATCTGGAATGGAATATGCTCAGGAGTTCAAAACCTTGGAGTTGCTAGATGAGTTTCCAAAAGTAAGGGACAGGGTAAACACTCCACAAACATGGAGCTCTGCTGTCCTAAAGACTTCTGCAGAAAATGCCTCTGAGGTTGGGCACTTGAAATATACGTTGTTGTCAGGAGCTTTAGCTTCCTTTGTAGTGAGACCATCAAAGCTAGGTCTGCGTCTACGTGACCTGGAGGACATGGTTTCTTATTTACCAATGAACATGAGGCAGCAGTGTTGAATTCTCTCTTTGTTGGTAAACTGTGACAGCTGGGGCCTAAGTGTCTCCTCATTTGGACTGTGAAGCCATTTGGTCATCCTCTATTTTTCGTGGTGTTTCTTGTTGTTGCACTAGGAGTTTGGTATTTGCTTCATGAAATAAAAGGAGTTGAACTGGGGCAAAGTGCAGGAGGGAGTTCTGTCACGTGTTGTGGTTCAGGGTCATCAGGAGAATGCACTAACCAGGCTTATATCCCACAATGCTTGGCCCCCTGACCATAGCAAAATTTTTCTGAACATTGCCCTGAAACCTCTCCATATAACAAGATGCCTTTTCATACAAGCGTCTGCTACCTTCACCATGTCACTCACAAGCAATTTGGAAGGCAATGGCAGATTCACATAGCCACAACACAGATGTTTTATCACACACCTGCACACCACTGCATTAGGCCCACTTCTCAGCAGGCTCCAACTTACTGGCATCTCTGTGCTACATAATTTTCACCAAACCCAGTCAATCAAGGCACTGTCTGGTATGCTCATGATCAGCAACAGGACATCCAAAGTTTCTCCAGTGCCAACTGGTCATGGGAATTTAAAAAAATTTATGATATTTTTGTATCCACTTTTCAAGGTTGAAGTTGGAGGCACTGTGGGTTTCAATTCATTTAGGAATCATTAAATGCTGAGTAAGCTCATTTCATTGAATGATCTGGAGAACTCTCACAGGCAAGGCTTCCCAAAGAGTGACCAAAAGGTCACAAGAAGCCAGGCCTATTGAGTTCTACAATGTGAGGTGTATGTGTGTTTTGACTCTAAACTATGGCTGCCAAGTCTTTCAGAATAAAATCATGTGATATGCTGGCTGAGATTTCCAGTGCTCTGTGGAAAGCCATCCTGGGCCTATATCTAAGTTTCCAAGGGCGACTCTCATGTGTGGTCTCCTAAAATCACAACAAAATTCATGGCAGTACTTCTCTGAGGTCAGTTCCAGAACTCAGTCTCTAAGGGGAATCACACCAGAGTTCAAGCCTATGTAGACCCACACATCTCTTCCAACACCCACACAAATGACCACATTTAAAACCAAAACACTCCAACATGACCCTCATCTTATTCCATCTAGACACTCATCTTTATCTCCTGCTGGAGTTTTCCATGAAGGACGCAGGCCAAGACAGTGTCCAAAATAAGCTCCCTTGCCCCTCATTTGCCTAAAGTCAGGGTGCCCTGGATATCCTTCTTGTAATCCAGGAGTGAACAAAAGACCTGCTGTTAATACTGCTCCACTTCTCCAAACTGAGGACTACTGACTCTGGGGTTTAGGTTTTTTATGTGAATTGGAGTCATGAGAAAACCCAAGCACCTATGGGCTAGCCTCTGCAGGGATTTGAAGAACTAATTTGAAACAAAGGATCCCTATTCTCACTTGATGGAGGTCAGGAGCCTTACAGAGGAAGGCGAAAGACTTCATCCACAATTACTGCTCTCTTGCCCATTTTGGTTTTGGATGCACACATGGGATCTTTCTTTAGATCCCTCAGGTGCTGAGAATCTCACACAGCGGCAAGAGGCTGATTCAGACACATCCCTTTCCAATGCAATTAAGCAAAGAGCCACAGGTGTGGCCCATTAATTTCTATTTAAAAAATGTTTTCTTCAGGCTTCACAAAGCTGTGGTCTGAGGCAAAGACTTTGCTGACATACATGGGAAGAGAACAAAAGGTAAGCAAAAGGCCCAAAGCAGGGTTTCTCCACTGAAACTTACTGGTCATACTGATATCTGAGTTTTCTGAGATGCTCGCCACTCCTTCAGCTATCCAGTACATGGCCATGTCACAGAGCTTGGACGTAGTACATATCTTGGACACACAACCATGAGCCTATTCTGGATAGTGGCCAGTATTCAGGAAGAAAACAGCAACTTAGGAATGTAGCAGGTGTTGCCCATTTATAAGGCAAGCTGCATTGCATTCATAAATTGGGCAGGATGAATGCTGGAACGCTTTCTACTAGACAGGACACATCCATTGATGCATTCTCTTTTCTAATGTCTACAACCACGGACACATTGGGATACACAGAAATAGAAACAGCAACCTGGTCAAATCACTTATTAGAAACAGTTCACTCCAAACCACACAAACCACCTTTCCTACCTATTCTCAGAACATGAGACAAAACCACAAACACACACCGACACCCACAAAGGCACCTCTTTTCCGCAAGTAGGTTTCTGACTATCCGGTGTGTCCTCTGACTGGTGGGCCATAAAATGTTTTCCCAAAATGGCCTGTCCTTTCTCAGATCTGGTCTCCTTGACCAACTTCGTGAAGTTGTCAGAAGCCAACGTGGAGCCAATACATGCTTTCTCAAGAAAGGCCACTCTTCAGAGCTTTCCTGGCATTTGGCCATGCACACATCAGTAGGTAATAAGAAAGACTGACTCTGTCCTTGGTAAATCCAAAGAAGTGAGAACACAGGGACAGGGACTGAGACTGGATTTGGGTGCCTGGCTTCCTGAATCCCAAGTTCAGAGATTTCCATCACCAAGGATGTGTGGTGAGGTCACTTCCATCAGGAACTGAATGAGGTCACTGCCTTGGCAACCATGTTGTCCTATCAGTTGCTTCCAAGGGTACCATGAAATGGAGGCTACCCCTACTTCCTGTGACACTTTCACAAGTTAGAATGGTATATCAACCATAGGCAACCAGAAACAGCTCTCCACACAGGCCTGGTTTGGTCCTTCTTCTCTACATTAAGAAGAGAGTGGCTGATTCAGAAACATCCCTTCATCCCGACCAGGTTGTTTGCAATGGAAGATGACTTTTGCTCTCTCAGTTCCTTCATAGTTACCCACTACTTCTTCAGGGATCATTTTTGCATGGACCTTTGAGTTTCTCGGCAGTTAGAACATCCCCTACATTTCTGTATTGTAAGACCAACTCTGTCCCTGCTCTTCTATAAATTTAGATTGAGGGAACAGTGTATGGTTACGGTTAATAACAGGTTTGATTTGGATTAGGAATCATTCTGCTGGATGTATAATGGTATTGGGAACCTGCAATATTTACAAGAATATATAGGAAAAATATAAGTATGAAAACAGAAATCTAGGTAAGATTTGAAGCCCAGAAGGGCATTGGGCCCTTGATTGTGATACTTAGCTTTGTTTTATTTTCTGCACAGATGTCTCAGATAAATCGATATACAATTGCATAGGACCTTGTACCTTGGATGATTGATTGTCAAAAAGAACTTTCAGTTAAAAAGGGATAGTTGGTAGGATTAAGAAGATAGTCGGTAGGTTTAGAAAGGAGAGTGAGTATAGTATTTGGACCAAAAGTTATTTAGCTATAGGGTTTTTTGTATAGAGTGAATGTAAATGTCCACACATGTGAAGAGTCAGTCACAATGATGAACTGCTGAAAATATATAGGAAAGCAGATATCAATAGAGACATTAGGAAAACTGGTAAAGTATATTCGGTAGTGAGTGTTTAATAAAATAGGTACTTGTCACTCCCTGTTATCCTGTATGCTTAATAAAACACTGTTGAAATCTTGAGAACTGTTTCCTAATCTTGTTTCCAGAATGTGCTGACCCCAACTGCCAAACTGCAGAATGTACTCCCTCGCTCGTTTGCAGGCAAACATCTCACTCGCCCGGACCCATCAATAAACTTCCCTCCCTGCCCTCTCCAATTAAAATGTATAAGCTCTGCTTAAGCTGTTCTCAGGGCTCTCTGGTCTATTCAAGTGAGCTCTGAGCCCCAGCATGCTGGACCCTCAATAAACCCTTTGCTTTTGCATGAGACAGTCTCTTGGTGGTCTCTTCCCGTGACGCTCACCCGACCTTTACATATGGATGTTCCACCGAGATCCGGCAGCGGCGGACAAGAGACCCCAACAGGCTTCTCTCGGGGTATGTAAGGTGCCTCTTTCTGGTTTCAGGTTTCAGGTTATGGCTTGGCAAAATGGCTGTCAATGAAGAGTGTGAGCTCTCTCCGACGGTGGCTGACAGACGTGTCACAGAGCCACAGGCCACGTACCTGGGGGACGCCCCTGAGGATTCTGGAATCGAGGAACAATAGTCTCTTCGAATCAGTGATATTTTGTTTCAGATTCGGTATTGCCAGCCCATCGGGTTTTGCTGGCTACTCAGTCCTGGTCTCAGTGTTGGACGTCCATTGCGTGTCTTTATTTTCTTGTCTTGTCTGTGTCGTTTGTCGTTGCTTTTACTGTTTGTGTATCTTTCATTATGGGACAGAGCACTTCAATGCCTCTGTCCCTGACCCTTGATCACTGGACCAAAGTACACTTAAGGGCTCAGAGTCTTTCTTTTTCAGTAAAACCCTGGATCTAGCAGAGTCTCGGTGACTCAGAATGGCCCACCTTTAGATTCGGATGGCCCCTAGAAGGATCTTTCTACTTCCCACTAATTTAAAAAGTAAGAGATATTGTCTTTCAGCCAGGGAAACATAGCCATTCAGATCAACAGCCATATATCTTAACTTGGAAGGACCTCTGCAAATCTCCTCCTCCATGAGTGAGGCCTTTCCTTGCCCCTGCCCCCGCTCCTACTCCTTCTCCCATGATCTCTCAAACCCTCTGCTCCTGCTCCTCCTCCACCCTGTGTTCTCCCTGAGTCAAAGATTTGACTCTCCTGGACTCTCCTCCCCCTCCTTATCTCCTGCCCACGTCCCCCAACCCCCAACACCCTCTAAGTGATTCCTCTGCTGCTGACTCTGCCTCTCCACCATTGGAGGAAGCTAAGCCAGCCCAGCGCCCGCCAGATAACTCCCCCGCTGCACACACAGCCCCTCCTCCCCTGGAGGAAACTGGTCCGGGTAAAAGAACTCGCCGGTGGTGAATATTTGAAAACGCTGGAACTCCCGTGATGCTCCCGCTCTGTCCCTACGGGCCAGTGACTGATGACGTCCTTGGGGAAAAAATGCAAGACTCTCAATATTGGCCTTTCTCCTCTTCAGACCTATATAACTGGAAAAATAACAATTCCCCTTTTACCAAGGACCCCACCCGGCTCTCAGATGTGGTTGAGTCATTGATGTTTTCACACCAACCTAATTGGGATGACTGCCAACAACACCTAGGGACTCTCTTCATGACAGAGGAACAAAAGAGAATCCTCCTGGATGCTAGAAAAAAAAATTCTCGGACCAGATGGGTGACCGACACAACTTCCCAAAATATTCAACACGGCTTTCCCTTGAACCAACCCAACTGGGCCCCCAACACCTTTGAAGGTAGGGAGCATTTGTCCACCTATCACCGGGTACTAATTGCGGGTATTTTAGTGGCCTCTAGGTGACCAACAAATTTGGCCAAGGTAAGAGAGATTATTCAAGGGCATGATGATTCCCCCTCTGTTTCTAGAGAGAATTATGGAGGCATATAGGAGATATACTCCTTTCGATCCTCAGGCAGAGGATAAAAATGCATACGCATGATGGCCTTTATTGGGCAAGCTGCCTTGGATATTAAAAGAAAGTTACAATGCTTAGATGGATTACAAGATATGACTTTGAGAGATTTAGTCTGAGAAGCCAAGAAGGTATACTATAAGATAGAAACTGAGGAAGAGTAGGGAGCAAAGGGAGGATAAAAGAAAAAGACAGACTAAGGCATTGACTAAGGTCTTGGTCTCAAAAACAAATAGGCCAGAAATAAGAAACATGGAGACAGGAAGGAATAACTGGGCCCACACTACAGGCCACCCCTGGCCTCAGATCAATGTGCCTACTGTAAAGAAAATCTACTCTGGGTCAAAGAGGCCCCTAGAAAGAGGCAGCCATGCCAGCCAGCCATTCTGACTCTGGAGAATGACTAAGAACGTCGGGGCTCAGATCTCCTCACAGAGGTCAGGGTAACATTTGAAATAGAGGGTACCCCAGTAAACTATGAAGTAGATACAGGGGCAATATACTCAGCCCTTAAGGCCCCATTGGGCTCTCTTTCAAATAAAAGGTCTCTAATTCAAGGGGCTAATGACAGTAAATATCGGGCTTGGACAACTAAGAGGACCATGGACCAGGCGGAAAAAAATATCCATCACTCCTTTTTAGTAATCCAAGAATGCCCGGCCCCATTGATGGGCAGAGATCTGCTCACCAACTCAGGGCCAAAATAACTTTTAACCCTGAAGGCCCCCAAATGGAATTTCTAAATCCTTCAGTAAAAACTCCTATAGTCACGGCTCTAAATATGACAGTAGAAAATGTACATCAACTCACTCACCTTGGTTCAAAGAAATTGCATTCATTCCTGAAGGATCAAGAACAGAGTTTTCCACTAACCGACTAACAGCGAAAGAAAATAACTGAACGGGTAACAAAAGGCTTTCGGGTCCATCAATTGGTTAATGCTTACCCTTCCAAGCTTCCTGCAGGAAAGCACCTACGAGGAGCCAGACCAGGACAATTCTGGGAAGTGGACTTTACTAAAATTAAGCCAGCAAGTGATGGACTGAAATATCTCCTAGTCTTTGTAGATACATTTTCAGGATGGATTGAAGCCCTCCCCAGGAAAAAAAAAAGAAAAAAGAAAAAAAAGAAACAACACAAATGGTGGTCAAATGATCCTGGAAGATATTTTTCCAAGAAACGGCCTCCCTAAAGGAATAGGCTCTGATAATGCACCGGCGTTTGTGGCTCAGGTAAGTAAGGGGTTTGCCAGGACCCTGGGTATTAATTGGAAGTTACATTGTGCTTATAGACCACCGAGTTCAGGACAGGTAGAAAGAATGAATAGAACCATTAAAGAGACCATAACGAAATTAAACTTAGAGACCGGCATAAAAGATTGGACTATGCTCCTGCCTTATGCACTGTTTAATGCAAGAAATACTCCCTCTGTTTCTTTGTGTAACCTCACCCCCTATGAAATTCTCTATGGTGCCTCTCCTCCAGCACGGGACCTAACCCCAACTCTAAGACCTAACGATCCCTTCCACACCCCCTTGCTTGACAGACTTAAAGCTCTTAAAAGAACTCAGGGATACCTGCGAAAACAGATGGCCACTGCCTACTAAACTGGGTACGAGGGAACTGCACATCGATATCAAGTAAGAGACTTCGTCTAGGTAACACGACATCAGGTGTCATCCCTTGAACCCCGCTGGAAAGAACCATAGCAGGTGCTACTTATAACACCTACAGCAGTAAAGGTAGACAGAATCTCTTCCTGTATCCATATCTCTCATCTCAAGCCTGCGGCCTGTCCAGACTCTGGCTGGAAACTGGAAAAGACTGGTAACACTTTCAAATTGTGTATTCGCCATGTGGATAAGGCTATAGACTCTCCCCTTGACCACCAGTAGTCCTAACCCTCAGCCTGTTCAGCAGCGATGGCTGATCACAATCCTACTGGAAAGGAAGTATGGTCTATCTTGCATACACCCCATTTAGGGACCTGGTGGCCATCTCTCCCCCCAGACATTTGTCAGCTGGGTATAGGTCTTTCCTATTGGGATATCCCTGATGAAGAGGATCCCACTAAAATTCTATTAAATCCCTTCTACACAATAGATAATGGAAACAATCATTATGGATGTAGGGACAAGTGAGCCAGATGCAGGTTGGCTTGCCTAGATTACTGTTTGCCTGGCGGTCTATCAAAGACACAACAGTCACGGCTGTGTTGGGGGATAGCCGACTTCTTCTGTAAGTCATGGGGATGTGAGCATACAGGAAGTGCCTGATGGAACCCAAACTCCTAATCAATTTCTGTACAAAGCATTGGCCATATTACCAATTAGATAACCAAAACCAATGGCCCACGGACGGGTCTCTTGATCCTCAAATCTGCATGACGTTTTTAACTTCTGCAAGTGATCAAAAAGGTGAAAGGTGATTCTCCTATGTGGAGGCCTTTTCCCTCCTTTGCTCAAATCCTGAACTATGCTTCTCCAATAGATCCTCACACACAGCCTTCTGCTCCAGACCCGCTGTGGTCACTCTCACCTCAGCAACCTGATTTCTCCCCTCCAATTTCTAGATCAAAAACCCAAACCTCTGCCAATTCCCAGACCATTACTCTCTTGCTGAGATAGCAGGTACATAGATACCCCTCCACCCACTCACTAATCTCTTCTCCTGTCAGTGCCCGCACCGGGTCCCAGCAGGTCCTCTTACCAGTTAACCCAAAGCTCAAACCAGCTGAGGAGAGCCTTTAGACCCCTACCCAAAATGAAATGAAAATGGCCTTTAATGTTTCTTTGTCATCACTGAAAACAGGTTACTAAGAATTTAAAGTCCCTCACAGTTTTTTAGGGATACTAACTCCCGTCTTCCCCTCTGCTCTACCTGTTCTACCGCTCAACTTTTTGTTTCTAGGAAAATCCCAGACCCCTTTCCCATTATTTTTTTACAGCTCTCCTACCTCATTCAGATCAAGGGAGCTACTCACAGCCACACCTTCCCCGTCTTCCCCCTCTGTACCAGGCCCACATAAAAGTCTTAACTGACCTTCTCCAGAAGTCTTCACCATGGCTGACTTTAGGACTTTCAGCAAAAGAGTCCCTATAAAAGAGTTCAGAGTAGATAAACTTCCTCTTTTAGTGTTGCCCTGTTCTACTTGGCCACTGGCTAAAACAATCAGCACTCCTACGCTAGACACCTCCTTACTAGTTTTTCACAAAATATGTGAACAAGGCCTCTGGCCTTGAGCTGGGGCTTCACAGAGATGGCTAGATTTATATGATAAAGATGTTACCAACTGGGCTCCATGGTAACAGCTGGCAGGGGGAAAATATAAAGGGAAGAAAAAGCTCTCCCTCACCCAGGTGTCCTTGAAAAGTTAACTTGCCCAGAACAGAGGAAAAAGCAGGAAAAAAACTGCCTTTTGTGAACTTCTGCAGACTGTGAACTTCTGAGCCCCTTTCCCTTACATGTTGGGTACAGAATTCTGAAACTACCGAAACTTGGGTTTCTGGGGATTAGTTGATTACAACAGAAGTAATGCCCTCTGAAACCATTTGCAACAAATAGGACTGTCTCCCTGTCTTTGGTACTATCTTAGGTGCCTTGCCTTGTCCATCCCTACAACAGTATAATTCTATATATTTAAACATTGTTTATGTTTTCATCAAATGGTCAACAGCTGTGATTAATTGTGTAATGGTGCAGATGTTTCCCAGAGTGCTTTATTATGACGCAGGCTCATTTGAAGATCAAATAGTTGGCCATAAAACCCGGTTCCACTGGGAACATATATTCCTCACTTTAGCCATCCTATTAGGAATAGGAGTTGCTGCAGGGGTGGGCACAAGAACTACTGCCTTGGTCCATGGGACACAACAAATGACCCAATAAGAAGCAGCAATAGACCCAAACTTAAAGATATTAGAAACCTCTATCACAGCTTTTCAGGAATTTTTAACCTCTCTCTCTGAAGTTGTTTTACAGAACAGTCGAGTGTTGATCCTCCTCTTCATGAGAGAAGGGGTCCTTTGTTCTGCATTGATGGAAGAATGTTGTGTTTATGCTGACCATAGTGGAGTTGTTAAAAAATTTATGAGTAAATTAAAAAATGCCTTGAATAGTGTCAACGAGAGAGGGAGGCCTAAAAAGGGTGGTTTGAGTCTTGGTTCACACAGCCCCCTCGTTAACTACGAATTTATCAACCCTGGCCAGTCCAATAATAATCCTCATATTATTGCTAACTATAAAATCCTGTTTGCTAAACAGTGTAATTTCTTTTCTCCAAGCTCAAATTGGACAAGTTGAACTTATGGTAATACCCCACTAGCAGACATAGAATGTGACACCAGGCAATGATCACTTTTATGATTAAAAGTAGCCAGAAGAAGAATTGGGGGATGAAAGGTTAATAAAATAGGCACTTGTCACTTCCTTTCTTTCTGTACGCTTAACAAAACACTGTTGAATTCTTGAGAAATGTTTGCTAATCTTGTTCCCATAATGTGCTGTCCCCAACTGACAAACTGCAGAATGTACTCCCTCACCCGGTTGCACGCAAACTGCCCACTTGCCCTGACCCATCAATAAACTTCCCTCCTTGCCATCACAAAGGAAAGTATATAAGCTCTGCTTAAGCTGTTCTCAGGGCTCTCTACTCTATTCAAGTGAGCTCTGAGTACCAGCATGCTGGACCCCCAATAAACCCTTTGCTGTTTCATGAGATAGTCTCTTGGTGGACTCTTCCTCCAATGCTCGCCTGACCTTTCCTTGGATGATTGAATGTTGAAGAGAACATCCATTCAAAAAAGGGATAGTCGGTATGATTAGAAATATAGCTGGTAGGATTAGGACGAAGAGTGAGTATAGGGTGAACTGGAGAAAATACGTAGGAAAGCAGATATCAATAGAGACATTATGAAATCAGGCAACGTATAAAGTGAGTGATAGGATTAGACATTATCAACAGGGTTGAGTTTCAATATATAATCTTAGGAAGAAACAAATATGTACTAACCAATATGATTGATATTTGAGAGCATTAGGCAACCTGGACATGGATGTTTTTAGTAATCCAGGATTGCTTTCCATTTAGGCTTTGGTACAATCATAAGTGTGACCTTTGCATTTTGTGATCTGAATATTACTGGGATAAAATGTATATGTAGATCAGGTGACATGAGTATTTCTTCTAACATTTCTGGGAGCAATATTTTGAAGACGTATAATTTAGTATTAGGGGTACAAAAGTTGTACCCTGTGTCTATGAATATAGAAGTAATGCATGAATTGACAATACTGTGAATAAATAATATAACTGTTTCAACTTTAAATAATGGATTGAATTGATATCTGAAAATATATAAGAAATCTTATATTGATATACAATCATTCATTCCATCGAGTTATACATCAAATGGTAATATTAGGGTTATGTTTTATCATGAAGGCTGTGTGAGTTTTGCTTCAAAAGTGATTATGGAAATGGAAAATAATGTGTTTGGAGTGAAGTCTCATGAAAAGACGAGTCAAGAAACATAGAGGAATACATGTGTTCTGAAGCAGGAAGTGATTGTAAGTATAAAAAAAGCCTATAAATTAACTAACTTGTAGATGAAATATATATCCTATAATGTGCAAAAACCGAAGAAATAGTAATGTAACAGTGTTTAATTAAAATGAACGTCAAAATACACATCATGTCCCATTGGAATCTACTTGCATTGATGTTAAACTGGGTCAGTTACTGTAGAAACAATAGGATTTGTAAGGACCATTAAATAAAGTTAGTTTTCAGTACTAGGAAACAAAAATATATTCCAGGTGGATGAATAAATCTGAGCATAATCTTGTGAAAATATGATTATAAATCCACATTAATTAAGATGAATGAATTTAGGGAGTGTATATATGACACAAATATACATATTTTGAAAAGTCAGGAGAGTGTATATATATATATATATATATATATATATATATATATATATATATATATATATATATATATATATATATATATATAAAACACACACAGACACATTAAAAAGTAGCAATATATATGCCAAACAAAATTCATCATGAAATATACATAATCCACAGATTCAAATGTATTCATTTTACTGAACATGAATTTATGTATAATGTTGTTCAACTAGGAAGCTCACCCATAGGTTGAATTTTCAGTTCCAAAAGCATTTAGGAGGAGTGATCTCTTCTCAGAATTTCTTTCTGCCAAGTCAGCCACTTCACAAAAATGTATGAGTGATACCAAGTAGGATTCTATATGTGCATATAAAAATACATGTGCTAAATAGGCTCCAGAGAAATGGAGACAGGAATTCACACATAAGTGAACTTTAAAATCAATGGAGAACTATTTCAATTAAAAATTCACTAGATTTGTATCACCTACGAAAAATCATGCAAAAAGGCAGTCCAACTATACATGATGCCTCGCCTGAACTGCTTGTATTTCTATAGTGTTTGGGATATTTGCCTCCATCATATTAGGATTAGTATTCAGAGTCTAGAAGGGTGTGGGTTAGTGTCAGGGATTCAGTATTTCGTATGAAAAATAGGAAAATGAATCCAATGTGTAAGCAAATATGTGCTACACAAAACCTTCCCTCTCTCATCCAGAACAATGCCTAGACATCACCTGCGCCCCAGGTAAGACACAATTAGAGGAGAAGAGTTAGAAAATCTTTGAATACATATCTGCAATGGAAAATTATCAGGAGTTCACAACCTTGGATATGGTAGAGGAATTTCCAAATGTAAGGGACAATGGTAAACACTCCACAAACATGGACCTTTGCCTGCCTAAAGACTTCTTGATAAACTGCCTCTAAGGATGGGCACTTGAAATATATGTTGTTGTCAGGAGCTTTAGCTTCCTTTCTAGTGAGACCATCAAAGCTAGGTCTGATTCTCTGTGACCTGAAGGATATGCTTTCTTATTTTCCAATGAACATGAGGCAGCAGTGCTGAATTCTCTCTTTGTAGGCAAACTGTTGCCACGGGGGGCTAAGTGTATCCACATGTTGACTGTGAGTCCATTTGGTCATCCTCCACATTTCGTGGTGTTTCTTGGTGCTGCACTGGGAATTTGGTATTTGCTTCATGGAATACAAGGACCTCAACTGGGACTCAGAGCTGGAGGGAGTTCTGTCAGGTATGGTGGGTCAGGATCTGCAGGAGAATGCACCAACCAGGCTTCTATCCCACATAGTTTGCCCCCTTGACCATAATAACCTGATTGTGAACATTTCGGTTAAACCTCTCCTTATAAAAAGATGCCTTTACATATAAGAGTCTGCAGGATGCACCATGTCAGCCACAAGCCATTTGGAAGTCAAAGGCAGATCCACAAGGCCCCAGGACAGAAATTTTATCACAAAACTGCACACCACTGCTCTTGGTCAACTACTCAGTAGGCTCCAACTTACTGGCATCTCTGTTCTACACCATTTTCATGAAACCCAGTCAATCAAGGCACTGTCTGGTACACTCAGGATCAGCAACAGTACATCCAAAGGTTCTCCTGTACCACCTGGTCAAGGGAATTTCTAAAATGTCATGGTATTTATCTAGCCATTTTTCAAGGATGATATTGGAGGCACTGTGGGTTCCAATTCTTTTAGGAACCATTCAATGGTGAGGAAGCTCATTTCAATGAATGCTCTGGAGAACTCTCACAGGCAAGTCATCCAAAAAAGTGGCAAAATGGTCACGTGAATCCAGGCCCATTGAGGTCTACAAAGTGAGGTCCGTGTTTGTTTTGACTCTCAACTATGTCTGCCAAGACTTTCAGAAAAAAATCTTGTGATATCCTGGCTGAGATTCCCAGTGCTGTGTGGAAAGCCACCCTGAGCCTAGATCTCAGTTTCCAATGGCGACTCTCATGCGTGGCCTCCTAAAATCCCAATGCAATTCATGGCAATAATTGTATGAGTTCAGTTCCAGAACTCAGTCTCTTAGGGGAAACACACCAGAGTTCCAGCTCAGATGGACCAAGTAATCTCTTCCAACCACAATTAAAACCAAAACACTCCCACATGGCCCACATCTTCTTCCATTGAGACACTCATCGAAACCTCTGGCTGAAGGTTTACATGATGGGTGCAGCCCAAGACAGTGTCCAAAATATGCTCCCTTGCCCCTCTTTTGCCTAAAGTAAGGGTGGCCTGGACCCCTTTCCTCTGAACCTGGAGCGATCAAATAAGCCTGCCGTTAATACTGCTCTGATTCTCCAATTTGAGGCCTACTGACTCTCAGGTATAGATTCTTTATGTGATTTGGAGTAATGAGGAAACCCAAGCACCTATTGTCTACCCTCTGCAGGGCTTTGAAGAACTCATTTGAACCAAAGGATCCCTATTCTCACTTGATGGAGGTCAGGAACCTAACAGAGAAAGGCAAGAGACTTCTTCCAGAATGACTGATATTTTTACATTTTGGTTTTCGATACACACATGGGATCGTACTTTAGATTCATCAGGTGCTGAGAATCTAAGTCATAGCCTGACACAGGGACAAGAGGCTGATTCAGACACATCCCTTTCCAAAGCAATTAACCAAAGAGCTACAGGTGATGCAAATTAATTTCCATTTGAAAACCGTTTTCTTCAGGCTTCAAAAAGGGGTGGCCTGAGGCAAGAAACTTTCTTACACTCAGGGCAACAGAACAATAGGTAAGCAAAAGGCCCAAAGCAGGGTTTCTCCACTGAGACTTTCCTGGTCACATTGATATCTGCATTTTCTGCGATGCTCGCTACTCCATTCTGCTATCCAGTACATGGCCATGTCACAGAGCTTGGAGGTGGCACATATCTTGGACACAAAAACATGAGCCTTATTCTGGATAGTGGCCAGAATTCGGGAAGAAAACAGGAACATAGGAGGATAGTAGGGGTTGCTCATCCATAAGTCAAGCTACAATCCACTCATAAATTGGGTAGGATGAATGCTGGGAAGCTTTCTACTAGACAGGACGTATCCATTGATGCATTCTCTTTTCTCATATCTACAAACACGGACACAGTGGGATACACAGACATAGAAACACTAGCCTTGTCAAACAGCTTTCTAGAAGTACTCCACTCCATACCAAACAACCTGCCTTTCCTACCTATTCTCAGAACATGAATAAAAACCACAAACTTACACCAACAACCACAAAGGCACTTCTTACCCCCAATAGGTCTTTGACTATCCAGAGTGTCCTCGGACTGGTGGACCATAGTATTTTACCCTGAATTGGCCTGTCCTGTCTCAGATCTGGTCTCCTCGGCCAACTCTGTGAAGTTGTCAGGAACCAACTTGAGCGACTACCTGCTTTCTTAGGAAAGGTCCCTCTACAGAGCTCTCCTGGCATTTGTCCATCTTCACATCAGTAGTTACCAAAAAAGACTGTCTGTCCTTGGTAAATGGAAACAAGTGATCCCACTGGGACTGCGACTGGGACTATCTCTGGGTGCCTGGCTTCCTGGATCCCAAGTTCAGAGAGTTCCATCACCAAGTAAGTGAGGTGATGTCACTTTCTTCAAAAAATGAATGAGGTCACTGCCCTGGCAACCACTTTGTTCTAACAGTTGCTTCATATGGTCCCATGAGATGGAGGGTGCTTTTACTTCCTGTGACACTTTCACAAGTTAGAATGGTATATCAACCATAGTCAACCGGGAACTTCTCTCCACACAGGCCTGCTTTGGTCCATCTTCTCTACATTAAGAAGAGAGAGGCTGATTCAGACACATCCTTTCATCCTCTCCAGGTTGTTTGCCATGTAAAATAAGTTTTGCTCTCTCAGGTCCTTCATAGCTGCCTACAACTTTTCCAAGGATCATATCTGCATGGAACTCTGAGGTTCTCAGCAGGTGGAAGATCACCTACATTCCTCTATTGTAAGACCAACTCAGTCCATGCTCTTCTGTAGTTAGATTGAGGGAAGAGTGTATGGTTAGGGTTAACAACAGGTTTGATTTGGGTTAGAAATAATTTGGGGGATGAATAATGATATTTGGAACCTGCAATATTTAAAGGAATATGCAGGTGAAATGTAAGTACGAAAACCGAAATGTGTGTAAGATTTGAAGCCCAGACGGCTATTGAGCCCTTGATTGGGATACTTAGCTCTGAATTATGTTCTGCACAGATGTCTCTGATAAATCGATATACAATGGCATAGGACCTTGTGCCTTGGATGACTGAATGTGGAAGACAACATCCAGTCAAAAAGTGAGAGTCGGTAGGATTAGGAAGATAGTCGGAAGGTTTAGAAAGAAGAGTGAATATAGGATCAGGACCAAAAGTTCTTCAGCAATAGGGTTTCGGGGAGAGAGTGAATGTAAATATCAGCACAAGTGAAGAGTCAGTCACATTGATGAACTGGGGAAAATATGTAGGAAAGCAGATATCAATAGAGACATTAGGAAATCAGACAAATTATAAAGTGAGTAATAGGATTAAACATTTTCACAGGGTTGAGGTTGAATATATAATCTAAGGAAGAAACAAACATGTAGTCACCAATAGGATTGACATTTGAGAGTATTAAGCAACCTGGACATGGATGTTTTTTGTAATTCATGCTCACTTTCCATTTAGGCTTTGTTACAATCATCAGTGTGATCTTTGCATTTTGTGTCCAGAATATCCCTGTGATAAAATGTATATTTAGATCAGGTGACATGAGTATTTCTTCCACCATTTCTGGGAGCAATATTTTGAAGATGTATCAATTAGTATTGGGAGGACAAATGGGTGTACTTTGTGTACTTCTAATGGTTACATTAGGGTTACGGTTTATCATGAAGTGTGTGTGAGTTTTGCTTCAAAAATGATTAAAGAATCGAAAATAATATGTTTAGAAAGAAGTCTAGTGAAAAGAACACTAAATAATCATAAAGGAATACATGTTTTCTGAAAGAGGAAGTGATTGAAAGTGATTCAAATGCCTATAAACTTGTGAACTTGTGGATGAAAGGATATATCCTATGATGTCCATAAATTGAAGAAAAAGTAATACCAGTGTTGAATAAAAACAAACTTCAAAATACATATCATGTCCCATAGGAATCTAACTGCATTGATGTTAATCCTGGTCAGTTACTATAGAAATATTAGGATATATAAGGACCATTCACTGAAGTTAGTTTTCAGTACTAGGAAACAAATATGTATTTCAGGTGGTTGAATATTTCTGAGAAAAATCTTGTGAAATGTGAAATGTTGATTATAAATCCACATACACGAACTAGAATAAATTTACGGAGTGTATAATAAAACACATATATTTCATATTTTGGAAAATCTGGAGAGTATATATATATATATATATATATATATATATATATATATATATACACACACACACACATTAAAATGTAGCAATATATATGCCAATCAAAATTTATCATGAAATATATATCATCCACATACCTAAAAATATTAATTTTACTGAACATGGATTTATGTTTAATGTTGTTCACTAGGAAGCTCACCCATAGGTTGAATTTTCAGTTCCATCAGTATTTAGGGGCAGTGATGTATTCTCATAATTTTTAAATTCCAAAGTCAGTTTGCTCACAAGAATGTACGTGTGGTACCAGGTAGAAGTCTATATATGCATAAAAATATACATGTTCTGAATAGGCTACACAGAAAAGGAGACAGGAATTTACATATGTGTTAACTTTAAAAACTCATGGAGAAATATTCACATGAAAGGTTGACTAGAATTATAACACATATTCTTGATAAAGCAGAAGGAAAATCCAAGTATACACCATGCCTCCTATGAGGGGCCTGTATTTCTATCCTGTTAGGTTTCTTTTTCTCCATCATTTTAGGATAAGTAGTCAGAGTCTAGTAGGATATGGGTTAGTGTCAGGGATTCAGTATTTCAAATGGTAAATAGGATAATGAATCCAATGTGTATGCAAATATGTGTTACACAATAAACTTCCAACTCTCATCCAGAACAATGCCTTGACATTACCTTTGGCCCAGTGAGACACAATTAGAGGGGAAGAGTTTGAAAATCTGTGAATACAAATCTGGAATGTAAAATGCTCAGGAGTTCCAAACCTGGGAGCTGGTAGAGGAGTTTCCAAAAGTACGGGACAGTGTAAACACTACACAACCATGGAGCTCCGCTGGCCAAAAGAATTCTGGAGAAACTGCCTCTGAGGTGTGGCACTTGAAATATATGTTCTTATCAGGAGCTTTATCTTCATTTGTCATGAAACCATCAAAGCTGGGTCTGCATCTATGTTACCTGGCGAACATAGTTTCTTATTTTCCAATGATCATGAGGCAGCGGTGCTGAATTCTCTCTTTGTAGGTAAACTGAGGCCACTGGGCCGAAGTGTCTCCCATGTGGACTGTGAAGCCATTTGGTCATCCTCCAATTTTCGTGGTGTTTCTTGCTGCTGCACTGGGAGATTGGTATTTGCTTCACGAAATACAAGGAGTTCAACTGGGACACAGTGTTGGAGGGAGTTTTGTGACATGTGGTTGTTCAGAGTCTGCAGGAGAACGCACCAACCAGGCTTTTATCCCATGTGCTTGCCCCCTTGACGATAGCAAACTGATTCTAAACATTGCCCTGAAACCACTCCATATAACAAGATGCCTTTACATATAAGGGTCTGCTTGGTGCACCATATCAGCTAAAAGCCATTTGGAAGTCAATGGCAGATCCACATGGCACCACCACAAATATTTTATCACACACCTGCACACCACTGCTCTGGGCCAACTACTCTGCAGTTTTCAACTAACGGGCATCTCAGTTCTGCACCATTTTCATTATACCCATCAATCAAGGCACTGTCTGGTATAATAATGATCAGCAACAGGACATCCAAATGTTCTTCATTGCCACCTCGTCATGCGAATTTCAAAAATTTCATGGTATTCATCTATCCATTTTACAAGGTTGAAGTTGGAGTCATTGTGGCTTACAATTCATTCAGGAACCATTAAATGGTGAGGAAGCTCATTTCAATGAAAGCTCTGGTAAAATCATAAGTGTAAACTTTGCCTTTTTTGTCCAAAATATTACTGTGATAAAATGTATAAGGAGATCAGGTGACATGAGTATTTCTTCCACCATTTCTTTGAGCAATATTTTGAAGACGTATAAATTAGTATTGGGGGTACAATAGGTGTACCCTGTGTCTTTGGATATAGAGATAATGAATGAATAGACCATAGTGAGAATAAATAATATAGCTGGTTCCAATTTTAAATAATTTTTTGAATTGATATCTGAAAATATACAGAAAATCTTATATTGATATACAATCATTTATTCCAACCAGTTCCACATTTAATGGTAATATTAGGGTTATGGTTTATCATGAACAGTGTGTGAGTTTTGCTTCAAAAGTGATTATGGAAATCAATAATAATGTGTTTGGCAAGAAGGAATTGATTGAACGTGAAACAAATGCCTGTAAATTTGTGAAATTGTGGATGAAATATATATACTATGATATATATATATATATATATATATATATATATATATATATATATATAACATAGGTGAAATATATGTATGAAAACAGAAATCTAAATAAGATTTGAATCCCAGAAGGGCATTGGGCCCCTGATTGATATACTTATCTTTGAATTACTTTCTGCAAAGTTGTCTCAGATAAATCCATATACAGGGGCATAGGACCTTGTACCTTGAATGATTGAATGTAGAGGAGAACATCCAGTAAAAAAGGGATAGTCAGTAGTGAAAGCTTAATAAAATAGGTACTTGTCACTTCCTGTTTTTCTGTATGCTTAACAAAACACTGTTGAAATTTTGAGAATTATTTGCTAATCTTGTTCCCAGAATGTGCTGTTCCCTACTGCCAAACTGCAGAATATACTCCCTCACCTGGTTGCATGCAAACCGCCCAGTCGCCCAGACTCATCAATAAACTTTCCTCTCTGCCCACTCCAAGGAAAGTATATAAGCTCTGCTTAAGCTGTTCTCAGGGCTCTCTGCTCTGTTCAACTGAGTTCTGAGCTCAAACATGCTGGACCCCCACTAAATCCTTTGCTGTTGCATGATAAAGTCTCTTGGTTGTCCCTTCCTCCGACGCTAGCCCCACCTTTACATATGGAGGTTCCACCTAGATCGAGCAGTTGTGGACGAGAGATCCCAAAGGACCCCTCTCAGGTAAGTAAGGCCATTCTTTCTGGTTTCAGGATTCAGGTTAGGGCTTGGCAAATTGACTATCAATGAAGAGTGTGAGCTCTCTCTGATAATGCCTGACAGTCGTGTTACAGAACTGAAGCCATGTCTCTGGAGGACGCCACAGAGGACTCCGGAAATTGAGGAACAATAGTCTCCTCGACTCAGTGATATTTTGATTCCGATTCGGTATTTCCAGCCCATCGGGTTTTGCTGGCAACTCAGTCCTGGTCTCAGTGTTGGACGTCCATTGCCTGTCTTTATTGTCTTGTCTTGTCTGTGTCATGTGTCGTTGCTTTCACTGTTTGTGTATCTTTCATTATGGGACAGCGCACTTCAGTGCCTTTTTCCCTGACCCTTGATCACTGCACCAAAGTCAGCTTAAGGGCTCAGAATCTTTCTTTTTCAGTAATGTGTCGGATGTCGCAGAATCTCTGTACTTCAGAATGGCCAACATTTGGAGTTGGATGGCCCCTAGAAGGATCTTTCTACTTCCCACTAATTTAAAAAGTCAGAGATATTGTCTTTTAGCCGGAGCCACATAGCCATCTGAATCAACAGCCATGTATCTTAACTCAGCAGGACCTCTGCAAAGCTCCTCCTCCATGGGTGAAGCCTATCCTTGCCCCTGCCCCTGCTCCAACTTCTTTCCCCAGGAATTCTCAAACACTCTTCTTCTCCTTCTTCTCCACCCTCTGTTCTCCCTGAGTCACCAGATTTGACTCTACTGGACTCTCCTCCCCCTCCTTATCCCCTGCCCTGGTTCCCCAGCCCCCAACACACTCTAAGTGGTTCCCCTGCTGCTGACTCAGCCTCTCGTCCATTGCAGGAAGCTAAGCCTTCCCAGCGCCCTCCAGATAATTCCCCTGTGGCACACACAGCACCTTCTCCCATGAAGGAAGCTGGCCAACCTAAAGGAACGCACTGGCGGCAAAAGATTGAAAACCCTGGAACTCTCGGGATGCTCCCTCTCCTTCCCTACAGGCCAATGGTTATCGATGGCCATGGGGGAAAAATGCAAGCCTACCAGTATTGGCCTCTCTCCTCTTCAGACCTGTATAAATTATAATTCCCCTTTTTCCGAGGACCCAACACGGCTCTCAGGTGTGGTTGAGTCATTAATGTTTTCACAACAGCCTACTTCAGAAGACTGCCAACAACTCCTAGGAACTCTCTTCATGACAGAGGAACAATAGGGAATCCTCCAGGAACCTAGAAAAAAATATCCTCGGACCAGATGTTCATCCGACACAACTTCCCAACATAATCAAAACCGGCTTTCCCTTGAACCGACCCAACTGTGACCCCAACACCTTTGAAAGTAGGGAGCTTCTGTCCACTTATAGCTGGGCTCTAATACTGGGTCTCCAAACAGCCGCTAGTGACCAACTAATTTGGCCAAGGTAAGAGAGATTATTCAAGGGCCTGATGAATCTCCCTCTATGTTTCTAGAGAGAATTATGGAGGCATATAGGAGATATATTCCTTTCGATCCTCAGGCAGAGAATCAAAAGGCATCTGTCATGATGGGCAAACTGCACTCGATATTAAAACAAATTTACAAAGCTTAGATTGATTACAAGATATCACTTTGAGAGATTTAGTCAGAGAATCTGAGAAGATATACTATAAGAGAGAAACTGAGGAAGAGAAGGGAACAAAGTGAAGTTAAAGAAGCAAAAGGCAAACTAAGGTGTTGACTAAGGTCCTGGTCACAACAACAAATAGGCCAGAAATTAAGAAACGGGGAGACAAGAAGGGATAAGTTGGCCCACGACAGAGGCCACCCCTGGCCTCAGATCAATGTGCCTACTCTAATGAAAAAGGACACTGGGTCAAAATTGCCTTAGTAAGTGGCAACCATGCCAGCCAGCCATTCTGACTCTGGAGGATGACTAAGAAAGTCGGGTCTCATATCCCCTCCCCGAGCTAAGGGTAACTTTTGAAGTGGAGGAGACCCCAGTAAACTGGATACAGGAGCAATATACTCAGCCCTTAAAGCCACAATAGGCGCTCTATCTAATAAAAGGTCTCTAGTTCAAGGAACTAATGGCAGTAAATATCGGGCTTGGACAACTAAGAGGACCATTGACTTGGGGAAAGGAAAAATCCGTCATTTCTCCCTAGTAATCCCAGAATGCCTGGCCCCATTGATGGGCAGAGATCTGCTCACCAAGCTCTGGTCCAAAATAACTTTTAACCCTGAAGGCCCCCAAGTGGAATTTCTAAATCCTTCAGTAGAAATTCCAAGAGTCACGGCTCTAACTATGTCAGTAGAAAATGTATATCAACTCACTCACCATGGTTCAAAGAATCTGCAGGCATTCCTGAAGGATCAAGAACAGAGTTTTCCACTAACCGACTCACAGTGAAGGAAATAACTGAATGGGTAACAAAAGCCTGTCGGGTCCATCAATTAGTTAATGCTTACCTTTCCAAGCTTCCTGCAGGAAAGCACCTACGAGGTACCAAACCAAGACAATTCTGGGAAGGGAACTTTACTTAAATTAAGCCAGCAAGGTATAGACTTAAATATCTCCTAGTCTTTGTAGGCACATTTTAAGGATGGATTGAAGCCTTCCCCTCAAAAATAAAAGAAAAAAAAAGAAAAGAAATAGCGCAAATTTTGGTCAAGAAGATCCTAGAAGATATTTTTCCAAGATATGGCCTGCCTAAGTTAAAAGGGTCTGATACTGGACCAGCGGTCGTGGGCCAGATAAGTCAGGGGTTAGCCAAAACCCTGGGGATTAATTGGAAGTTACATTGTGCTTATATACCCCAGAGTTTAGGACAGGTAGAAAGAATGAATATAACCATTAAACAGACCTTAAAAAATTAAGCTTAGAGACCGGCATAAAAGATTGTACTATGCTACTGACTTATGCAGTTTCATGAAGGAAATACTCACTCTGTTTTTTGTGTAACCTCACCCCCTATGAAATTCTCTATGGTGCCCCTCCTCCAGGAAGGGACCTAACCCAAACTCTAAGACCTAAAGATCCCTTTCACACCCCTTGCTTGACAGATTTAAAGCTCTTGAAAGAACTCAGGGATACCTGTGAAAACAGCTGGCCACTGCCTACGAACCTGGGGACAAGGGGACTCCACATCGATATCAAGTAAGAGACTTTGTCTACGTAAGATGACATCAGGTGTCATCCCTGGAACCCAACTGGAAAGGACCATACCAGGTGGTACTTATAACACCTACAGACATAACAAAAAGTAAAAAAATTGAAAATAAAGAAAGGAAGAAATTAAAGATAATAATAATGATAATAAAAAAATGAAAATTAAAATTTAAAGAAATAATACTAATAATAATAAAATAAAAAAATTGAAAACATAAAAAAAGTTAAAGAACAACTACACCAACAAAAAATGAAAATGAAAGAAAAAGAAAAAAAAATAAATGCAGTCATAGATTTTGATTAACTTCTCTTAAAGTAGGTGGTGCTGTGCCCACTGGGCCAAGCATCTCCTCTCAAAGGTGGGAACCATTAACTGTGCAGCAGCTCTATGTCCCAGACTGCGTGGGTCTCCAATCCTGAGTGCCTAGGGCCTTCTCTTGTGTTTCCTCAAGCCAGGCCCTGCTCACCACAATACTGGCTACACGCCAGGTCTGCTGCTCCTGGGAGCCCTGTTTTCATGAATACCTGGGCACACTTTCCCTGTTTGCCTCCCTCAGACCCTAAGTTTGTAGAGCTTGGGGCTGAGAACCCTCAGCGAATTTGCTTGCCCTCCAGGAGCCACGCCCCTGGTAGCTGGTGCAAGAGACCTCAGTTGTCTGCACTGGTGGGAGCGGTAGCCGAGAGCTCCTGAACGCAAGTCCAGTGCCACTCCTGATTCCCTCGGTCTGGCTATGGAGCTCACAGGAGAGCTAGGAGGGGGCCTTGAGAAAGAGCTGGGAGGGGCTCTTAAGGTTTCTCCACTGTGCAGAGAGAGATGGCTAGGGGATTAAACACCTGTCACGAAGGTTTCAATGAAGATATCTCCTCCACTCGTGATGTCAGTTCTCTGCCATGGTGGTATCCCGTGCAAATGGTGACCGTTCTTTCCCTTTGCCGGGTGACCAATGCAACGGGTGAGTCCTGACTGACTTTCCCAAGCCCCATTTCAGTCCTTTGGCCACTGCCTATGAAGGCTCAGTTGGCTTTTACCTCTGTAAATTCAGAAGGGCCGACCAGTTATTTCAGCGGGATCTTTAGTGCTGCGTCATGAGAAGCAGGCTAACTGGAGGTTGAATGCAGCCTATCCGGACTCGGTGTGTGTGTTCTGAGGGGCCCAGATTGTACGCCCCAGATCCACATCAGCTCAGCATTGCCTAGTGATCCTGAGTAAACAGCATTTAGACAGTTAATGGCTCCCTATGCCTGCACATTTGAAGATGTCAGAGACTTGATCTCTCCGCACCTGCCACCATGTTAGATCTCCTCAATGATATTCATGTTACCCTTACAGTTTCCTGGCATAAGCAAGTTCTTGGGATTATAACACTACTGCTTCTATTTCCAGTTCAGGTTTCTTGAAATGAAACCTTGCCGCCATCGCCTCTGCCTCTGGACCACGCTCACGTTAGCCGCACTCATGGGTGCTGCGCTCGACTGTGACTATAGCGGAGCCACCGCGGCCTCCGTTGCTCCTCAGCCCGGTGCCCATCCCCTGGGGCCCAAGCAGATGCCACAATGGCTCTCTGGACCCCTCCTCCAGAGCACAGTTCCCTTAGCAGGGGGATGCAGAATGACCCCAGAGGAGGCTCTGCCCGAAGGTGCAGCGGCGAACAGGCGACCTAGGCGCTCGAGGCCACGGTCCAGCCTTCAGAGGACAGGACTCGGCATGTAGCCCAGCTCCAACCTCTAGATGCGGCAGCCGGACAATTTAGACAGAGTCATCAAAACAGCCAGCAGAAAGCAAATGGTGGCTCCCGCGGAGTGGATTTTCGGCACAGAAACCACAGCCCAGCGAACAATCCCAGTCCATAAACTCTCCCTGTATATAAAAATATTTTTAAAAAGGGAGCAGAAGTAACTGAGCTTTCTTTGCATCAGGTACTTACAATCCACTGCTGATTACACATTCAGGTTCTCTGCCCGGAGCGAAGCGAAAGAGGAAGCAGATGGTCACAAAGAGCCCCTGGCTGTGAGCAGCCAAGCGTCTCTTTTTCCATCTCTTTGTTCTTCCTGCTGCTTGGCAAGTGGTCTACTACAGATTAACGGTAAAAGGAGCTCTAACCACCTGCACGAAATCTCAATTAAAGCCGCTGCTCTGAGAACCACACTCAGCACTTCAGCAACCCCCGTACGCAGCAGTCATCTTCCCTACCAGGTTTGGTTTTTTGGTTTTCGGTTTGTGTTGGCAGAGTGGCTGCCAGCAGAGAGCGTAAGTTCCCACTGCCGGTGGTGGACAGACGTGTCCTGAAGCCACAGACCACAGCCTTGCAAGGGACTCCTTGGACGATTCAGGGAGGGACAGATGTGTCCTCATTAGGTGACTCTGCTGCCAACCCGACAGGTCTTGCTGGCTACTTATTTCTCTCAGGTTGAATTCACTGTCTGTCTTTGTGGTCTAACCCATCAGGTTTTGCCAGTTACTAGGTTCTAATCTCTCCTTCTGAACTCGTGTTAAACGTTAACTGTGTGTCCGTGTTTGTGTCACGTTTGTATTGTCATTGTCTCTGTTTGAGTAAGTCTCATTATGGGACAAAGCCATTCCATGCCTCTGTCCTTGAAGCCTTTTCTAGTCCCTGGCTCCAACCTGACCCCTTTGCCCATGATCCTATCACTCAAACCTTCTGCACCTCTCCCTCTTCCCTCCATTCTCACTGAGTCACAAGTTTGAAGATCTTAGGGTTGTGAACAAATGGGAGCTGCATGATGGTCTTTGTGTGTCTTTTTGTCTGTGTTTCTGTTAAATGTGATGGCATTGTGTGGACTGATGCAGAGTCCCGAGAGACCTGCCTTAGATGTGTGGAAGTAAATTTAGCTAAATTTTAACCTAATGCTTCTCCTGTGAGGGACCAAAATTCAATAGAACTGCCAGATTTTCTGTTCTCACCTTTTACACCTCTCTTAACTGTGTTTTAAAGAACTTTGATGTACTTTACTACCCTTTGTTAAGCGAGATTAGGGAAGCACTGTTTTCTTTTCTTTCCGTAGTTGGGTTGAGCACGCCAACTGCAGAGGGAAATGCCTGGGGTCCAAGAACTTTGATATCTCGCATAAACTTTTCTCAAAACCCTGTCCTCATTATTAAATTGGCATTAATTGGCTTTGGCGATGGGATCCAAACCTTCAGTCATAAATTTTGACACCCCCAGAGTGGACTTTAAAGGAGTCCCCACTCTGCCCTCTTGGGGAAGCCTAGCACTCAAAAAACTGCAAGCAGAAAATGAACTATTTGGGAGCTGACTACTGAAAAGTTGGGAGATATAGAATATGCCTGGTGCCTGGGGTCAAACCAAACCAGAGGAACTAATCCTGTAAGTAAAAAGTGAGGCTAAGGGACTCCCAGCAGCTGCCCGAGCCATTTTGCTGTGGGGAACTCCCTTATTCCTTACCTGCACTTTAAGGATTACTCCACCTCTGTTTGCTTAAAAAAAAGGGAGAATGAATGCAGTATTATGTTGATATTATAGATTGTTTCTCGGGGATGATCTTGGCTGAATGTGTATCTAAAAGATGATTTTTTATTGTAACAATCTGGTATCTAAATGGGTTTCTAAAGCATTGCACTATCTTACAGTATAAAGTTGGGTTTAAACAATTGTTTACTTTGATTTCAGATAGTTCATGCTAGAAACCTTAAATACTTAGGATTAAAAAAATATTAAAGAGTTTAAATTTTGAACTAGGTAGCCTGAGAAAATTCCACTAGATATACCAGTGCATTAACTTGGTCAAAGAAAATAAATTATGATATGGTATCTGTTCCCCTCAGTGTGTAAGATTTAAAAAAAAATGGTGCTAAATTAAAAGGTTGGTCTGGCTTATTGAAATGGCATTAATTAGCAACAATCTTGGAAATATTTAAAGCTTAATTTCGGATACCCATGGCAGTGTGTGGTTTTTTAAAAAATTTTTCAGCCAATTTAATGTAACTTAATACTACTTTTGAAATTTCAGAACAAAGAAATTGGGTTAATTATCCTATAGAAACTTTTTTTGTGATGGTGCCATTTATATTATCAAAAAAGGATCCAATTTTCAGTTTTTTGTGAGCAAATTTTTCTAGTGTAGAAAAATCTAAAGATATAAAATTTTGAGAATTACATGTTGAACTTGCATCATAATTTTCAACATTCAAACCTGAAAATTATGACATAGCTATAATGCCTTAGGCATGAGGTTTCTGCTCAAAATTTGCGTCTTTCCAGTTTTCGAGACCTCAGTCAGGACTTAAGTTGATATGTAATCAGCAAGAGGCAGATAAAAAGGAGTAAAAGTTTATGTTTACCTGAACTCAAACTAGACTCAACGAATAAGTACATTATATGGTATTTACTAATTACTGAATAGTCATCTTTTTTAGGACTCTTGCTTTTTCTTAGATTCTGTATTTTTTCTTCTTTTTTTGAGCTCATAATCTTTATCCTGCAGATCGGTAAATGTTTTTGGATCAGATCTATTTTTGATCAACTGTGGAGTTTTTAAACTTTGCAATGGAGATTTCACCTGAAAAAGCTACAAGGTCTTTACTATTGTGTTATGTGTTACATTTGTGTTATGTGTTGTATGTCGGTATGCCTGTATGTGTGTAAATCAATATATAATGCAGTGATATGACAATTGACAGATGAGGAGCGCTCATGAAAAATTTAAAAATGGATTCAAATATCTTTGATTCACGTGATTCAAATGGTTCAATTCAAATTGGGAAAAAGATAAAAATAAAAATAAAGATGTCTTTAAAAATAGGCCTATAAGTTTTCTAGGTGTTCAAAAACACCCCAGTATAATGTTGATGTCCATAAAATAATCTGCTTAAATTCAGAAATTTACATGTATTGTTTCAAAATGTGAACAGAAAGAGGTTAACAAATGGAAAAGAGAAAATAAAAGGTTCTAGATATAGATTTAATAGAGGGAAAATGTGTTTCTGGATAAGAGAGTCTATATGATTAAGTAATTAAAAGGTTTTTAGTAAATAATAAAAAAGTTTTGTGTAAGTTGGTTATATGTGTAAGTTTTGAGCAAGTAATCTTAAAAAATTAAACAGCTGGTTAAACTAGTACTGTTTTTAGAAAATTGTGCCATGTTATTTCTTTAAAAAGCTAAACTTGGTTAATACAAAAACATCAATGTAATTGTGGTGTTAATGTGTTCATATCTTCCAGGTATACAAGTCTGTAAGGTAGAAGCTTCAAAAGAGCATTGTATCAAGCTGGTGTTCTAAGGTTGTATGGTAATTCAAGGCTTAAAAGTAAAACATGTTGGAGATTTATGTCTGTCATTTGTGTTCTATAATTGGACTTCTTTTCAATAAGATATTTACAGTTCCATCATACTTTCTACACTGAGATACAATCTAAATGTGTTTTTAAGTTTATGAGAGCCTAAACTCTGAAGGTATTATTGTAAAACACAAAGGTAATTCCCATTCATTTCCATGTGAAAACTGTTTTCTTCAGGCTTCACAAAGGTGTGGCCTGAGGCAAAGACTTTCCTGATATTCAGGGCAACATAACAATAGGTAATCAAAAGGCCCAAAGCAGGGTTTCTCCACTGAGACTTTACTGGTCACATTGATATCTGAGTTTTCTGAGATGCTTGCCATTCCCTTCAGCTATCCAAAACATGGCCATGTCACAGAGCTTGGAAGGGGCCCATATCTTGGACGCAAAACCATGAGCCTATTCTGGAGAGTGGCCAGAATTCAGGAAGAATACAGTAATGTAGGAAGATAGTAGGTGTTTCCCAGTGATAAGGGAAGCCACAGTCCATTCATGAATTGGGCAGGATGAATGTTGGGAAGTTTTCTCCTCGACAGGACACACCCACTGAGGCATTCTCTTTTTTAATGT